>NW_025535245.1:17500-25000 GCF_020615455.1 Coregonus clupeaformis | reverse complement strand
AGGTCTAGTTACTGAATCTGGTGGGTAAATGCTGCCAGGAGAAGGCCATGTTTCAGATAGGTCTAGTTACTGAATCTGGTGGGTAAATGCTGCCAGGACAAGGCCATGTTTCAGATAGGTCTAGTTACTGAATCTGGTGGATAAATGCTGCCAGGAGAAGGCCATGTTTCAGATAGGTCTAGTTACTGAATCTGGATGGTAAATGCTGCCAGGACAAGGCCATGTTTCAGATAGGTCTAGTTACTGAATCTGGATGGTAAATGCTGCCAGGAGAAGGCCATGTTTCAGATAGGTCTAGTTACTGAATCTGGATGGTAAATGCTGCCAGGAGAAGGCCATGTTTCAGATAGGTCTAGTTACTGAATCTGGATGGTAAATGCTGCCAGGAAAGGCCATGTTTCAGATAGGTCTAGTTACTGAGTCTGGTGGGTAAATGCTACCAGGAGAAGGCCATGTTTCAGATAGGTCTAGTTACTGAATCTGGATGGTAAATGCTGCCAGGAGAAGGTCATGTTTCAGATAGGTCTAGTTACTGAATCTGGATGGTAAATGCTGCCAGGACAAGGCCATGTTTCACATAGGTCTAGTTACTGAGTCTGGTGGGTAAATGCTACCAGGAGAAGGCCATGTTTCAGATAGGTCTAGTTACTGAATCTGGATGGTAAATGCTGCCAGGAGAAGGTCATGTTTCAGATAGGTCTAGTTACTGAATCTGGATGGTAAATGCTGCCAGGACAAGGCCATGTTTCACATAGGTCTAGTTTCTGAATCTGGATGGTAAATGCTGCCAGGAGAAGGCCATGTTTCAGATAGGTCTAGTTACTGAATCTGGTGGGTAAATGCTACCAGGACAAGGCCATGTTTCAGATAGGTCTAGTTACTGAATCTGGATGGTAAATGCTGCCAGGACAAGGCCATGTTTCAGATAGGTCTAGTTACTGAATCTGGATGGTAAATGCTGCCAGGAGAAGGCCATCTTTCACATAGGTCTAGTTACTGAATCTGGATGGTAAATGCTGCCAGGAGAAGGCCATGTTTCAGATAGGTCTAGTTACTGAATCTGGATGGTAAATGCTGCCAGGACAAGGCCATGTTTCAGATAGGTCTAGTTACTGAATCTGGATGGTAAATGCTGCCAGGACAAGGCCATGTTTCAGATAGGTCTAGTTACTGAATCTGGATGGTAAATGCTGCCAGGAGAAGGCCATGTTTCAGATAGGTCTAGTTACTGAATCTGGATGGTAAATGCTGCCAGGACAAGGCCATGTTTCAGATAGGTCTAGTTACTGAATCTGGATGGTAAATGCTGCCAGGACAAGGCCATGTTTCAGATAGGTCTAGTTACTGAATCTGGATGGTAAATGCTGCCAGGACAAGGCCATGTTTCAGATAGGTCTAGTTACTGAGTCTGGTGGGTAAATGCTACCAGGAGAAGGCCATGTTTCAGATAGGTCTAGTTACTGAATCTGGATGGTAAATGCTGCCAGGAGAAGGCCATGTTTCAGATAGGTCTAGTTACTGAATCTGGATGGTAAATGCTGCCAGGACAAGGCCATGTTTCAGATAGGTCTAGTTACTGAATCTGGATGGTAAATGCTGCCAGGACAAGGCCATGTTTCAGATAGGTCTAGTTACTGAGTCTGGTGGGTAAATGCTGCCAGGACAAGGCCATGTTTCAGATAGGTCTAGTTACTGAATCTGGATGGTAAATGCTACCAGGACAAGGTCATGTTTCAGATAGGTCTAGTTACTGAATCTGGATGGTAAATGCTGCCAGGACAAGGCCATGTTTCAGATAGGTCTAGTTACTGAATCTGGATGGTAAATGCTGCCAGGAGAAGGCCATGTTTCAGATAGGTCTAGTTACTGAATCTGGATGGTAAATGCTGCCAGGACAAGGCCATGTTTCAGATAGGTCTAGTTACTGAATCTGGATGGTAAATGCTGCCAGGACAAGGCCATGTTTCAGATAGGTCTAGTTACTGAATCTGGATGGTAAATGCTGCCAGGACAAGGCCATGTTTCAGATAGGTCTAGTTACTGAATCTGGATGGTAAATGCTGCCAGGAGAAGGCCATGTTTCAGATAGGTCTAGTTACTGAATCTGGATGGTAAATGCTGCCAGGACAAGGCCATGTTTCAGATAGGTCTAGTTACTGAATCTGGATGGTAAATGCTGCCAGGACAAGGCCATGTTTCAGATAGGTCTAGTTACTGAATCTGGATGGTAAATGCTGCCAGGACAAGGCCATGTTTCAGATAGGTCTAGTTACTGAGTCTGGTGGGTAAATGCTACCAGGAGAAGGCCATGTTTCAGATAGGTCTAGTTACTGAATCTGGATGGTAAATGCTGCCAGGACAAGGTCATGTTTCAGATAGGTCTAGTTACTGAATCTGGATGGTAAATGCTGCCAGGACAAGGCCATGTTTCAGATAGGTCTAGTTACTGAATCTGGATGGTAAATGCTGCCAGGACAAGGCCATGTTTCAGATAGGTCTAGTTACTGAATCTGGATGGTAAATGCTGCCAGGACAAGGTCATGTTTCAGATGGGTCTAGGTCTATCTCTACAGCTATCTTGATTCTTCTTACATGTTCTACTAAAGTTGAGAAGCATTGGATTGGTGTAAACATGAGCGAGAGATAGTTTCCTTCCACCATATGTGTTTCACCAGTCTCAGTGCTATTCATTATAAATCCATTGAGATTTACTTTATCAATTAAATCTAACCTAACCTATGATCTGACCATCACCTTATGTATTACTGCCCCCTAGTGGCAAGAAGTGACATCCTAACCCCCCCTCCAAAGAAAAATGCTCCTAGCCTCCCCTGCTGGCTTTCTGTCCCTAACACCAAAACTGAAACTAAATTATATAAAACGAAATTGAAATATTTTTATATAACTACAATGAAAAAAGTTAATACAAATAAAATGATTATAAAAACACAAAACGATAATAACCTAACCACACACACACCATGATAACTACACACACCATGATAACCACACACACACCATGATAACTACACACACACCATGATAACCACACACACACCATGATAACTACACACACCATGATAACTACACACACACACCATGATAACTACACACACCATGATAACTACACACACACACACCATGATAACTACACACACACCATGATAACTACACACACCATGATAACTACACACACCATGATAACTACACACACCATGATAACTACACACACACCATGATAACTACACACACACCATGATAACTACACACACCATGATAACTACACACACCATGATAACCACACACACACCATGATAACTACACACACACACCATGATAACTACACACACCATGATAACTACACACACCATGATAACTACACACACACCATGATAACTACACACACACACCATGATAACTACACACACCATGATAACTACACACACACACCATGATAACTACACACACCATGATAACTACACACACACCATGATAACTACACACACCATGATAACTACACACACCATGATAACTACACACACACACCATGATAACTACACACACCATGATAACTACACACACACCATGATAACTACACACACCATGATAACTACACACACACCATGATAACTACACACACACACCATGATAACTACACACACCATGATAACTACACACACACACCATGATAACTACACACACCATGGTAACTACACACACCATGATAACTACACACACACCATGATAACTACACACACACCATGATAACTACACACACCATGATAACTACACACACACACCATGATAACTACACACACACACCATGATAACCACACACACACCATGATAACTACACACACCATGATAACTACACACACACACACCATGATAACTACACACACACCATGATAACTACACACACCATGATAACTACACACACCATGATAACTACACACACCATGATAACTACACACACACACCATGATAACTACACACACACCATGATAACTACACACACCATGATAACTACACACACCATGATAACCACACACACACCATGATAACTACACACACACACCATGATAACTACACACACACCATGATAACTACACACACCATGATAACTACACACACACACACCATGATAACTACACACACACACCATGATAACTACACACACCATGATAACTACACACACCATGATAACTACACACACACACCATGATAACTACACACACACCATGATAACTACACACACCATGATAACTACACACACACACACCATGATAACTACACACACACACCATGATAACTACACACACACACCATGATAACTACACACACACACCATGATAACTACACACACACCATGATAACTACACACACACCATGATAACTACACACACACACCATGATAACTACACACACACACCATGATAACTACACACACACACACCATGATAACTACACACACACACCATGATAACTACACACACACACCATGATAACTACACACACACACCATGATAACTACACACACCACGATAACTACACACACACACCATGATAACTACACACACACACCATGATAACTACACACACCACGATAACTACACACACACACCATGATAACTACACACACACACCATGATAACTACACACACCACGATAACTACACACACACACCATGATAACTACACACACCACGATAACTACACACACACCATGATAACTACACACACCATGATAACTACACACACACACCATGATAACTACACACACCATGATAACTACACACACACCATGATAACTACACACACCATGATAACTACACACACACACACACACGCCATTTCATTTTTCTCACACAAATACACAACGTTGTGCAGAACAACAACATTACAACACACACATAGTACCACAGAGTATTACAACACATATATATATATATATATATATATATATACACATATATACACACACACACAGTGCCTTCAGAAAGTATACACATTTAGTTGACAGCCTGAATTCTAAATGGATTCCACCCATCTATACACAACACCCCATAATGACAAAGTGAAAACAATGTTTGTAAATTTATTGAAAATGAAATACAGAAATATCTCATTTCCATAAGTATTCAGCTCCCTGAGTCAATACTTTGTAGAAGCACCTTTGGCAGCGATTACAGCTGTGAGTCTTTCTGGGTAAGTCTCTAAGAGCTTTGAACACCTGGATTGTACAACATTTGCCCATTATAATTTTCAAAATTCTTCAAGTTCTGTCAAATTAGTTGTTGATCATTGCTAGACAACCATTTTCAGGTCTTTCCATAGATTTTCAAGTACATTTAAGTCAAAACTGTAACTCTGCTACTCAGGAACATTCACTGTCTTCTTAATAAGCAACTCCAGTGTAGATTTGACCTTTTGTTTTAAGTTATTGTCCTGCTGAAAGGTGAATTCATCTCCCAGTGTCTGGTGGAAAGCAGACTGAACCAGGGTTTCCTCTAGTCTCCCAGTGTCTGGTGGAAAGCAGACTGAACCAGGGTTTCCTCTAGTCTCCCAGTGTCTGGTGGAAAGCAGACTGAACCAGGGTTTCCTCTAGTCTCCCAGTGTCTGGTGGAAAGCAGACTGAACCAGGGTTTCCTCTAGTCTCCCAGTGTCTGGTGGAAAGCAGACTGAACCAGGGTTTCCTCTAGTCTCCCAGTGTCTGGTGGAAAGCAGACTGAACCAGGGTTTCCTCTAGGATTTTGCCTGGGCTTAGCTCCATTACGTTTATTTTTATCCTGAAAAACTCCCCCGTCGTTAATGATGACAAGCATACCCATAACATGATGCAGCCACCACTATGCTTGAACATATGGAGAGTGATACTCAGTAATGTGTTGTATTGGATTTTCCCCAAACATAAACACTTTGTATTCAGGACAAAAAGTTAATTGCTTTGCCACATTTCTTGCAGTATTACTTTAGTGCCATGTTGCAAACAGGATGCACGTTTTGGAAAATTGTTATTCTGTACAGTCTTCCTTCTTTTCACTCTGTCAATTAGTATTGTGGAGTAATTGCAAATGTTGTTGATCCATCCTCAGTTTTTTCCGATCACAGCCAATAATCTCTATAAAAGTGACCATTGGCCTCATGGTGAAATCGTGGAAAGGTTTCCTTCCTCTCCGGCAACTGAGTTAGGAAGGACGCCTGTATCTTCGTAGTGACTGGGTGTATTGATACACCATTCAAAGTGTAATTAACAACATAACCATGCTCAAAGGGATATTCAATGTCTGCTTTTTTTTATTTTTACCCATCTACCAATAGGTGCCCTTCTCTGCGAGGCATTGGAAAACCTCCCTGGTCTTTTGTGGTTGGAATCTGTGCTTGAAATTCACTGCTCGACCGATGGAGCTTATGTTGTGTTCTTATGACTACACAAACAGTAGTAATGATACTTGAAACAGAGATAACGTTTACATGACTTTATCGTTCAAAGTAAAGTTCAAGCACAGAACATTCATGCACAGGCGCAGTACTCAATCAGTATCAATGCTCTAGGTTCCACGGTTACAACATAAAGTAGTGCCTAGTATAAATGCTATAGAATGGTATCACATTATATCATACATAACACCTTACAGATACACCACATTACCACAAGTATGTGGACACCTGCTCGTCGAACATCTCATTCCAAAATCATGGGCATTAGCATGGAGTTGGTCCCCCCCCTTTGCTGCTATAACAGCCTCCACTCTTCTGGGAAGGCTTTCCACTAGATGTTGGAACATTGCTGCAGGGACTTGCTTCCATTCAGCCACAAGAGCATTAGTGAGGTCGGGGCACTGATGTTGGGCGATTAGGCCTGGCTCAAAGTCGGCGTTCCAATGCATCCCAAAGTTGTTTGATGGGGTTGAGGGCAGGGCTCTGTGCAGGCCAGACAAGTTCTTCCACACCGATCTCGACAAACCATTTCTGTATGGACCTCGCTTTGTGCACGGGGGCATTGTCATGCTGAAACAAGAAAGGGCCTTCCCCAAACTGTTGCCACAAAGTTGGAAGCACAGAATCGTCTAGAATGTCATTGTATGCTGTATCGTTAAGATTTCCCTTCACTGGAACTAAGGGGCTTTGCCCGAACCATGAAAAACAGCCCCAGACCATTATTCCTCCTCCACCAAACTTTATAGTTGTCACTTTGCATTTGGGCAGGTAGCGTTCTCCTTGCATCCGCCAAACCCAGATTTGTCCGTCAGACTGCCAGACGGTGAAGCGTGATTCATCACTCCAGAGAACGTGTTTCCACTGCTCCAGAGTCCAATGGCGGCGAGCTTTACACCACTCCAGCCGACGCTTGGCATTGCGCATGGTGATCTTAGGCTTATGTGCGGCTGCTCGGCCATGGAAACCCATTTCATGAAGCTCCAGATGAACAGTTCTTGTGCTGACGTTGCTTCCAGAGGCAGTTTGGAACTCGGTAGTGAGTGTTGCAACCGAGAACAGA
>NW_025535245.1:5000-12500 GCF_020615455.1 Coregonus clupeaformis | reverse complement strand
GGTTAGGGGTCAGGGTTTAGTGGTTAGAGGTCAGGGGTTAGGGGTCAAGGTTTAGTGGTTAGAGGTCAGGGGTTAGAGGTCAGGGTTTAGTGGTTAGAGGTCAGGGGTTAGTGGTTAGAGGTCAGGGTTTAGTGGTTAGAGGTCAGGGGTTAGGGGTCAGGGTTTAGTGGTTAGAGGTCAGGGGTTAGTGGTTAGAGGTCAGGGTTAGGGGTCAGGGTTTAGTGGTTAGAGGTCAGGGGTTAGGGGTCAGGGTTTAGTGGTTAGAGGTCAGGGGTTAGGGGTTAGGGGTCAGGGTTTAGTGGTTAGAGGTCAGGGGTTAGTGGTTAGAGGTCAGGGTTTAGGGGTCAGGGTTTAGTGGTTAGAGGTCAGGGGTTAGGGGTCAGGGGTCAGTGGTTAGAGGTCAGTGGTTAGAGGTCAGGGGTTAGTGGTTAGAGGTCAGGGTTTAGGGGTCAGGGTTTAGTGGTTAGTGGTCAGGGGTTAGGGGTCAGGGTTTAGTGGTTAGAGGTCAGGGTTTAGGGCTCAGGGATTAGTGGTTAGTGGTCAGGGGTTAGGGGTCAGGGTTTAGTGGTTAGAGGTCAGAGTTAGGGTCAGGGTCAGTGGTTAGGGGTCAGGGTTTAGTGGTTAGAGGTCAGGGTTTAGTGGTTAGAGGTCAGGGTTCAGTGGTTAGAGGTCAGGGGTTAGGGGTCAGGGTTTAGTGGTTAGAGGTCAGGGGTTAGTGGTTAGAGGTCAGGGTTCAGGGGTTAGAGGTCAGGGGTTAGAGGTCAGGGGTTAGGGGTCAGGGTTTAGTGGTTAGAGGTCAGGGGTTAGAGGTCAGGGGTTAGGGGTCAGGGTTTAGTGGTTAGAGGTCAGGGGTTAGAGGTCAGGGGTTAGGGGTCAGGGTTTAGTGGTTAGAGGTCAGGGGTTAGGGGCCAGGGTTTAGTGGTTAGAGGTCAGGGGTTAGGGGCCAGGGTTTAGAGGTCAGGGGTCAGGGGTTAGGGGTCAGGGTTTAGTGGTTAGAGGTCAGGGGTTAGGGGTCAGGGTTTAGTGGTTAGGGGTCAGGGTTTAGTGGTTAGAGGTCAGGGGTTAGTGGTAAGGGGTCAGGGGTCAGGGGTTAGGGGTCAGGGTTTAGTGGTTAGAGGTCAGGGGTTAGGGGTCAGGGGTTAGTGGTTAGGGGTCAGGGGTCAGGGGTTAGAGGTCAGGGGTTAGGGGTCAGGGTTTAGTGGTTAGAGGTCAGGGGTTAGGGGCCAGGGTTTAGTGGTTAGAGGTCAGGGTTAGGGGCCAGGGTTTAGAGGTCAGGGGTCAGGGGTTAGGGGTCAGGGTTTAGTGGTTAGAGGTCAGGGGTTAGGGGTCAGGGTTTAGTGGTTAGGGGTCAGGGTTTAGTGGTTAGAGGTCAGGGGTTAGTGGTCAGGGGTTAGTGGTTAGGGGTCAGGGTTTAGTGGTTAGGGGTCAGGGGTTAGGGGTCAGGGGTTAGTGGTTAGGGGTCAGGGTTTAGTGGTTAGAGGTCAGGGGTTAGAGGTTAGAGGTCAGGGGTTAGGGGTCAGGGTTTAGTGGTTAGAGGTCAGGGTTTAGTGGTTAGAGGTCAGGGGTTAGAGGTTAGAGGTCAGGGGTTAGGGGTCAGGGGTTAGGGGTCAGGGGTTAGTGGTTAGGGGTCAGGGTTTAGTGGTTAGGGGTCAGGGGTCAGGGGTTAGTGGTTAGGGGTCAGGGTTTAGTGGTTAGAGGTCAGGGGTTAGAGGTTAGAGGTCAGGGGTTAGAGGTTAGAGGTCAGGGGTTAGGGGTCAGGGTTTAGTGGTTAGAGGTCAGGGGTTAGGGGGTCAGGGTTTAGTGGTTAGAGGTCAGGGTTAGTGGTTAGAGGTCAGGGGGTTAGTGGTTAGAGGTCAGGGGGTTAGTGGTTAGAGGTCAGGGTTTAGTGGTTAGAGGTCAGGGGTTAGGGGTCAGGGGTTAGGGGTCAGGGGTCAGGGTTTAGTGGTTAGAGGTCAGGGGTTAGAGGTCAGGGGTCAGGGGTTAGGGGTCAGGGTTTAGTGGTTAGGGGTCAGGGTTTAGTGGTTAGGGGTCAGGGGTGGGGTCAGGGTTTAGTGGTTAGGGGTCAGGGGTTAGGGGTCAGGGGTTAGTGGTTAGAGGTCAGGGGTTAGAGGTTAGAGGTCAGGGGTTAGGGGTCAGGGGTTAGGGGTCAGGGGTTAGAGGTCAGGGGTTAGGGGTCAGGGTTTAGTGGTTAGAGGTCAGGGGTTAGAGGTTAGAGGTCAGGGGTTAGGGGTCAGGGGTTAGGGGTCAGGGTTAGTGGTTAGAGGTCAGGGTTAGGGGTCAGGGTTTAGTGGTTAGAGGTCAGGGGTTAGGAGGTTAGGGGTCAGGGGTTAGGGGTCAGGGTTTAGTGGTTAGAGGTCAGGGGTTAGAGGTTAGAGGTCAGGGGTTAGGGGTCAGGGGTTAGGGGTCAGGGGTCAGTCAGGGGTTAGTGGTCAGGGGTTAGGGGGTCAGGGGTTAGTGGTTAGAGGTCAGGGGTTAGAGGTCAGGGGTTAGGGGTCAGGTGTTAGTGGTTAGAGGTCAGGGGTTAGGGGTCAGGGTTTAGTGGTTAGAGGTCAGGGGTTAGGGGTCAGGGTTTAGTGGTTAGAGGTCAGGGGTTAGAGGTCAGGGGTCAGGGGTTAGGGGTCAGGGTTTAGTGGTTAGGGGGTCAGGGTTTAGTGGTTAGGGGTCAGGGTGGGGTCAGGGTTTAGTGGTTAGGGGTCAGGGATTGGGGTCAGGGGTTAGTGGTTAGAGGTCAGGGGTTAGAGGTTAGAGGTCAGGGGTTAGGGGTCAGGGGTTAGGGGTCAGGGGTTAGAGGTCAGGGGTTAGGGGTCAGGGGTTAGGGGTCAGGGGTTAGAGGTCAGGGGTTAGGGGTAAGGGGTCAGTGGTTAGGGGTCAGGGTTTAGTGGTTAGAGGTCAGGGTTTAGTGGTTAGAGGTCAGGGTTCAGTGGTTAGAGGTCAGGGGTTAGGGGTCAGGGTTTAGTGGTTAGAGGTCAGGGGTTAGTGGTTAGAGGTCAGGGTTCAGGGGTTAGAGGTCAGGGGTTAGAGGTCAGGGGTTAGGGGTCAGGGTTTAGTGGTTAGAGGTCAGGGGTTAGAGGTCAGGGGTTAGGGGTCAGGGTTTAGTGGTTAGAGGTCAGGGGTTAGAGGTCAGGGGTTAGGGGTCAGGGTTTAGTGGTTAGAGGTCAGGGGTTAGGGGCCAGGGTTTAGTGGTTAGAGGTCAGGGGTTAGGGGCCAGGGTTTAGAGGTCAGGGGTCAGGGGTTAGGGGTCAGGGTTTAGTGGTTAGGGTTAGTGGTCAGGGGTTAGTGGTTAGGGGTCAGGGTTTAGTGGTTAGGGGTCAGGGGTTAGGGGTCAGGTTAGTGGTTAGGGTCAGGGTTTAGTGGTTAGAGGTCAGGGGTTAGGAGGTTAGAGGTCAGGGTTAGGGGTCAGGGTTTAGTGGTTAGAGGTCAGGGTTTAGTGGTTAGAGGTCAGGGGTTAGAGGTTAGAGGTCAGGGGTTAGGGGTCAGGGGTTAGGGGTCAGGGTTAGTGGTTAGGGGTCAGGGTTTAGTGGTTAGGGGTCAGGGTCAGGGTTAGGGGTCAGGGTCAGGGTTAGTGGTTAGGGGTCAGGGTTTAGTGGTTAGAGGTCAGGGGTTAGAGGTTAGAGGTCAGGGGTTAGAGGTTAGAGGTCAGGGGTTAGGGGTCAGGGTTTAGTGGTTAGAGGTCAGGGGTTAGGGGTCAGGGTTTAGTGGTTAGAGGTCAGGGGTTAGTGGTTAGAGGTCAGGGGTTAGTGGTTAGAGGTCAGGGGTTAGTGGTTAGAGGTCAGGGTTTAGTGGTTAGAGGTCAGGGGTTAGGGGTCAGGGGTTAGGGGTCAGGGGTCAGGGTTTAGTGGTTAGAGGTCAGGGGTTAGAGGTCAGGGGTCAGGGGTTAGGGGTCAGGGTTTAGTGGTTAGGGGTCAGGGTTTAGTGGTTAGGGGTCAGGGGTGGGGTCAGGGTTTAGTGGTTAGGGGTCAGGGGTTAGGGGTCAGGGGTTAGTGGTTAGAGGTCAGGGGTTAGAGGTTAGAGGTCAGGGGTTAGGGGTCAGGGGTTAGGGGTCAGGGGTTAGAGGTCAGGGTTAGGGGTCAGGGTTTAGTGGTTAGAGGTCAGGGTTAGAGGTTAGAGGTCAGGGTTAGGGTCAGGGATTAGGGGTCAGGGTTAGTGGTTAGAGGTCAGGGTTAGGGGGTCAGGGTTTAGTGGTTAGAGGTCAGGGGTTAGAGGTTAGGGGTCAGGGGTTAGGGGTCAGGGGTTTAGTGGTTAGAGGTCAGGGGTTAGAGGTTAGAGGTCAGGGGTTAGGGGTCAGGGGTTAGGGGTCAGGGGTCAGGGGTCAGGGGTTAGTGGTCAGGGGTTAGGGGTCAGGGGTTAGGGGTCAGGGGTTAGTGGTTAGAGGTCAGGGGTTAGAGGTCAGGGGTTAGGGGTCAGGTGTTAGTGGTTAGAGGTCAGGGGTTAGGGGTCAGGGTTTAGTGGTTAGAGGTCAGGGGTTAGGGGTCAGGGTTTAGTGGTTAGAGGTCAGTGGTTAGAGGTCAGGGTTTAGTGGTTAGAGGTTAGTGGTTAGAGGTCAGGGTTTAGTGGTTAGAGGTCAGGGGTTAGGGGTTAGGGGTCAGGGTTTAGTGGTTAGAGGTCAGGGGTTAGAGGTCAGGGGTTAGGGGTCAGGGTTTAGTGGTTAGAGGTCAGGGGTTAGGGGTCAGGGTTTAGTGGTTAGAGGTCAGGGGTTAGGGGTCAGGGGTTAGGGGTCAGGGGTCAGTGGTTAGAGGTCAGGGGTTAGGGGTCAGTGGTTAGGGGTCAGGGTTTAGTGGTTAGAGGTCAGGGGTTAGGGGTCAGGGTTTAGTGGTTAGAGGTCAGGGGTCAGGGGTTAGGGGTCAGGGTTTAGTGGTTAGAGGTCAGGGGTTAGTGGTCAGGGGTTAGGGGTTAGAGGTCAGGGGTCATACCTCTGCCAGGTAAGCATCATAGCTAATATCTCCTATCCCAGCGGTAGAGAAGGTTAGCAGGTTATCTCTTCCATCCTGCTCCAGTAACACCATACTCTGGAGGTCGATGCTCACACCTTCTAACACCTTCACCAGGTCCTTGTTAAACTGACACACACACACACACACACACACACACACACACACACAGACACACATAGACACACACACACACACACAGACACACACACACACACTGTTATGAGTGGTAGGTTGTGTAACAGTTATAGGACTGACTAGTTCAACCCTTTCCCTTGAACAATAATGGCAAAACTGCAATAGACACACACACACACACTCACACACACACCCACCCAGACACACCCAGACCCTGACGTACCACGGTTGTGTTGAGGAATGTGTTGACGTTGAACATGGTCTCCAGCTGCAGAGCATGGTACAGGCCGTTATTATCATAGCAGTCCCTACACACAGACACACACAGTTAGGTCCCACTGGCTAAAAAAAGGGTTCAATCAATGTTGTTTCAACAGGATTTCCACCAAAACATTATATGTGATGACGCCAATCAACGTGGAAGACTGATTGGATTTTCAAAATGTCATCGCAACCACTTTTCCATCCAACCGGATAAATGACCGGACGCATGAAAAAAGGTCACGACTGGGCTGATGGAAAAGGTCATGACTGGGCTGATGGAAAAGGTCAAGACTGGGCTGATGGAAAAGGTCATGACTGGGCTGATGGAAAAGGTCGTGACTGGGCTGATGGAAAAGGTCAAGACTGGGCTGATGGAAAAGGTCGTGACTGGGCTGATGGAAAAGGTCATGACTGGGCTGATGGAAAAGGTCGTGACTGGGCTGATGGAAAAGGTCGTGACTGGGCTGATGGAAAAGGTCATGACTGGGCTGATGGAAAAGGTCATGACTGGGCTGATGGAAAAGGTCACGACTGGGCTGATGGATAAATGACCTGACGCATGAAAAAGGTCGTGACTGGGCTGATGGAAAAGGTCACGACTGGGCTGATGGAAAAGGTCATGACTGGGCTGATGGAAAAGGTCGCGACTGGGCTGATGGAAAAGGTCGCGACTGGGCTGATGGAAAAGGTCATGACTGGGCTGATGGAAAAGGTCATGACTGGGCTGATGGAAAAGGTCGCGACTGGGCTGATGGAAAAGGTCATGACTGGGCTGATGGATAAATGACCTGACGCATGAAAAAGGTCATGACTGGGCTGATGGAAAAGGTCGCGACTGGGCTGATGGAAAAGGTCGCGACTGGGCTGATGGAACAGGTCATGACTGGGCTGATGGAAAAGGTCATGACTGGGCTGATGGAAAAGGTCATGACTGGGCTGATGGAAAAGGTCATGACTGGGCTGATGGAAAAGGTCGCGACTGGGCTGATGGAAAAGGTCATGACTGGGCTGATGGATAAATGACCGGACGCATGAAAAAAGGTCGCGACTGGGCTGATGGATAAATGACCTGACACATGAAAAAGGTCATGACTGGGCTGATGGATAAATGACCTGACGCATGAAAAAGGTCATGACTGGGCTGATGGAAAAGGTCATGACTGGGCTGATGGAAAAGGTCATGACTGGGCTGATGGATAAATGACCGGACGCATGAAAAAGGTCATGACTGGGCTGATGGATAAATGACCTGACACATGAAAAAGGTCATGACTGGGCTGATGGATAAATGACCTGACGCATGAAAAAGGTCATGACTGGGCTGATGGAAAAGGTCATGACTGGGCTGATGGAAAAGGTCATGACTGGGCTGATGGATAAATGACCTGACGCATGAAAAAGGTAATGACTGGGCTGATGGATAAATGACCCGACGCATGAAAAAGGTCATGACTGGGCTGATGGAAAAGGTCATGACTGGGCTGATGGATAAATGACCGGACGCATGGAAAAGGTCATGAATGGGCTGATGGAAAAGGTCATGACTGGGCTGATGGAAAAGGTCATGACTGGGCTGATGGAAAAGGTCATGACTGGGCTGATGGAAAAGGTCATGACTGGGCTGATGGAAAAGGTCATGACTGGGCTGATGGAAAAGGTCATGACTGGGCTGATGGAAAAGGTCGCGACTGGGCTGATGGAAAGGTCGCGACTGGGCTGATGGAAAAGGTCATGACTGGGCTGATGGAAAAGGTCATGACTGGGCTGATGGAAAAAGGTCGTGACTGGGCTGATGGAAAAGGTCGCGACTGGGCTGATGGAAAAGGTCATGACTGGGCTGATGGAAAAGGTCATGACTGGGCGGATGGAAAAGGTCATGACTGGGCTGATGGAAAAGGTCATGACTGGGCTGATGGAAAAGGTCATGACTGGGCTGATGGAAAAGGCCATGACTGGGCTGATGGAAAAGGTCATGACTGGGCTGATGGAAACAATTTGTTTGTTCGACATGGTGGGATCTTTTTGTGTCTGTAAAATTAATTATGTGAGAAATGGAGGTGGAAACGCTTTTATGTGTAAATACCGATTTAACTATCATATGGTAGTAAGCTTGGAGTCACGTGATGACATGTTGGGAGGTCCTCCCACTACGACTCGGGAAACCATGGCT
>NW_025535244.1:85000-110224 GCF_020615455.1 Coregonus clupeaformis | reverse complement strand
GAGTTGAAGTTATCCTCATAAACTGAATACAATCAGACATGTTTTGGCCAACCCACCATCTCGATGAGTACAATTTCAGTGCTGAAGTCACTTTTCTTTTTCACTATAATGCTTTTCAAAAGTTTCTGTGAATGATCAGAAACTACACCTTTACAAAACCAGTACAATTTCCAATGTTTTTCTTAACCTTATGTTTAACGCTTAAGAGGTTAACAAATGCCTTAAAGTATTACTCAACATACACACAGGTCAAAAATTACGCCTTCATTTCTCCTGTAGAGTTTTCAGCTTTTCTTAGTATAAAAACCGCTTATGGTTTTCAAAAAAACTGTCACCATTACATCTTTAGATCTCCCCTATGTCTTTTTTGTTCCGAGAAAAAATAAAACAGAACGCCACACGTTAAAAACGAAAGTTGGAACAAACTTTGCTGCACTGCAATGGGCTACACTTACAGAGCCACAAAACTTCGTTATAATCCATTTATCAAGCCAAATTTTCAAGTTTTCTTTCTTCCAAAGGCCGATCAACATACATCCATACCACACAAACAGGGCCAACTTTCTCGCCCAAAACTTTCTCCCGTCGAAGTCTATGCAGGGATTACGTAGAGAGGGAGAGGCCCGCGGTTATTACAGGAGAGAACAGACAGAGGAGAAGAAAGAGCTCATGCTGCCAGACAGCAGAGGGCGCCTGACCAAATGAATAAAGCTGTGTGGTTTCTTTAGGTGTATATAGAGCTCCATGTACTGCGTTTACTAAAGGCCTTTACTGAAATATGTCATAATTCTCTCTGTAAACGTAATCCCAAGTACCACATTTCATGGTCCTCCTCACACTGGGAGAGAACTGAACAAAATCAAAATGTACCAGTAGGCTAAAAAAGCAAGATGGCTCTGAACAAAACCTCTCTGTGGTAGTGGCCTGTAAATTTGGTAGGAAGAGTTGACTCACAAACATGGCATCCTGCCTCTCCTCCTTGACATGTAATGGCGATAAAAACACTTCCGGCCCCTGCACCTCGGAGCCTGTTCATTTTATTAACTTTCAGCCTTCCGGTTGATCCCTTCTTTCGCACGGCTACAAACTGCCAAGATGCCGGGTAAGTCCTACACAGGCCATAAGGCAACCCTGGTTTCGAAGTTTGTGAAATTTGTTTGAAGTGGGATAAGATCACACCCATCAGATGCATTGAACTTTGCTACATATTCCGATCTATTTATATACAGGATTAGTCTGAAGCAATGGATAAAATAATGGCCGCAATCTGAAACTGCGGCCAAGCGCGTGCTATGGGCTTTGCTGAATTGATTTGCAATATGGCGGCGTACTATCAATAGAAAGCATGGACTGACATGTAGCTAGCTAACTACTTTGATGTTTTAGTGATTTTTATAAACATTTGACAGCGCTTGTCACTGCATTTTGACTAGATATGCGACATTCGTATTTGACTTATCGTTTGATAGTGGATCTTACGCATGCTTCAACCAAACAAGCTAACGGTAACTAGCATACCTATTCTACTGTATTTAAGCCAGGAGTTTGACCAACGAACATTTTGTCAGACATGTCCAAATATTTTTGATGATACTTATCTTATGCTACACGTCTCTCTGTATGGACATTGTTTTAACTTGTTAACTAGCTAGATTATCAATTGGCACCTCTTCTGCATTTTCCTTTCTAAGAGCTGGCTACCTCTGGGTTTCTCTTTTCTTTAGCTCGCAAAGGACCTGTGCACCCAACCTCCGAGGAGGAGAAGAGGAGTCTACAAGAAGAAGCTTCTTGCAGAGCCCTAACTCGTATTTTATGGATGTCAAATGTCCCGGAGTTAAGTGTCTCCCTGGGTAGCCTGGCTAGAAGTGGCTCTCCGGTACAGACCCAGGATCAACTCACCTAAACGTTACCTAAACTGACCTTGGTTTATTATCTGGGATGTATTTTCCTTTCTTTTATTAAAACTGGTCAGTCCACCAAAGAGAGATTTATAGCTGGCGAAACTCAATGTGGTTCAGTTGGTAGAGCATGGTGCTTTAAACGCATAGGGTTGTGGGTTTGATTCCATGGGGACCAGTATGAAAATTATGCACTCTACTATAAGTCACACTCTGTGAGCGTCTCTAAATTACTTTAAATGTAAAATCTAGTACTAGTGGTTATTGATTCATCACGGAAGACTGAACTTGTTTCTAGGGAGATGTGTATGCGTCTTGCCTTTATGTGTTGCCCTGTTCATTGTCTCCCGAGTGAATGAGGTGTGTCAACGAAGCCACAGTCAACCTTGTTGTTGTCTTTGTTTGGAAGGAGTCTCCACTGATTTCTTTCCAATAACTGCGGAATTGCAAGAACACAACAGTAATTGGAGAAATGATAATGTGTGATTTGGTTGGGGACAGTGAAACACGAGTAAGTCGTTGAGTTTAGGACATTTGGGGGCGAATGTTAATTCATATTCTGGATGGGTCTGAAACTGTTCTCTCTACAGGATGCTATAAGATCACGACAGTGTTCAGTCACGCCCAGACCGTCCGTCCTGTCGGATGCTCCACAGTCCTCGTGTCAACCTACAGGGGGGTAAACACGCCTCACAGAAGGTACTATACTACACACACACACACACGGAGTATCCAGGATGGAAAAATCTGATGTTGGCATAATTGTTGCCTTTACGTTTGCCCATTCACATTGTCTCCAGAGTGAATGAGGAAAGTGTCAACCAAGGCATACAATGTGTAATTGGTTGTCTTTGTTTGGAAGGAAGTCTCCACCGGATTCCTTTCAAAACTGTGACTCCAAGAACACACAATATACAGAAGGCTAATACTGTCCGTTCTTGTTCCTAGTTTACATTTTAGTCATTTGTCCAGACGCTCTTATCCAGAGCTGACTTAGTGAGTGCACATTATTATTATTTTATTTTTTTCATACCCTGGACGACGCTCAATATGCGCCAGGATCTCTAGTGAGCACAGCCTTCTTGCTCTGGGTGCAGTGCCTTGAGACCACTGCGCCACTCGGGAGAGTTGTAATAAAGTCTGATCTCCCAC
The DNA here is from genome assembly GCF_020615455.1 of Coregonus clupeaformis. NCBI lineage: Eukaryota > Metazoa > Chordata > Actinopteri > Salmoniformes > Salmonidae > Coregonus > Coregonus clupeaformis. The sequence continues at coordinate 107,174 of NW_025535244.1, read as the reverse complement.
ACGACAGGATCATGCACGATGGCAAATGTTTTGGGGAAAAGTTGCTTACCTGAACTTGTCAAAGACCCTTTTGTTTTCCAGTTGAAAATGTAGTTTTTCATACTTTACTGACCATGACCCAAATAATTTAATGTATTGCTGTTCAATAGCCCCAATTCAAGTGTGACCCACTTTACCTGCTCAGCTGGCTTGGTTTGTGTTCACCACAGTTGTCGAAGCGCTTGGCAGTCTTTGTAGGGCTGGGAATTGCCAGGGACCACACAATACCAAAAGGAAAAAATCCACCCAAACCACTCATATCATAATTTTACAGTGCTACGCAACACTATGTGAGGAAATATTTTTCTGAACAAATGTTTCATTTTGTCGTTAAAAGATGCTTGGCAGCAACGCGAAAATCATTGTAGGAAATCTTTGTTGCAGCTCAAGTCAACTACAAAATCCACAATGCAATGCTCTATTGGCTTTAGCTGGGAAGGTAGGTAGCTAGCTAGCAAACGTACCCACACAATACCTAAGTTAATATCATCATATGAAGTAGCTAGTTAAAATCGCCTAAACAAACTGCACTGTATCAATTTGGAGTACAATCTCACCATACTCCCAACCTGCAGATTGATGTGCCTCGGAGTGGGTCTGACATTCAAAACGGGCACCATGCAATGACCTGGACTTTCGCTAGACAAATGGGGAGGAATGTGTTAGATCCTCTGTTCAATTCCCATTCTTGAGGTAGAAAAATTGCAAAAACTATGATCAATGGCTCATTCAAGAGAAGACAACCTCCCACATTTATGACCTTGGCCATATTGAAATCTGACGTGTATGATAGACGTTTTTGCGATCTAAAAGTCATTCCTATTAACTTCCAGTGTAGTGAGAGCGGCTTTATCAAGCAATGCTACATCATACCAGAAATTCTGCCTGCTTGAACAGCAATGGCTCAGATAAAACATGAAATGGACCCATGGAATCCGGCTAGAACATCACTCCAGAGTGCACAAAAACAATATACCATTCAAAATGGGTGGATATTTACTTGAAGTTCTGATACGATAGTATAGCATTTTTGATGTTAAACATATTGCTGAAGATATATCTCCAGGTGCTGTTGCCTATAGGTGGAACCTTTTCCCTGTGTTAGCTTAGTGGCAGAGGTGCTATATACCGCTTCCTGGCTCACCAGTCGGTTGGTCAATTGACATAGTATTAAGGATTGACAATATTGGCATCCTATCGGGAGTTCCTAGTGAATGTCTGGTCCATAACACTGACTAGACCGTGTTGATTTTGTACGTCCACACCAGACGCGATCCAAGACACGCAGGTTGGAAATATCAAAACAAATACTCTGAATCAACTACACACTGAACAACAAAATATAGAAACGCGACATGTGTTGGTCCCATGTTTCATGAGCTGAAATAAAAATCTGAAATTTTCCATAAACACAAACCGTTTCTCTCCAAAATGTGTACACATTTTTAGTCCTGTTAGTGAGCATATCTCCTTTCCAAGATAATCCACATCCACCCCTGACAGGTGTGGTATATCAAGAAGCTAATTCAACAGCATTCTCATTACACAGCTGCCTTGTGGGGACAATGAAAGGCCAATCGAAAATGTGCAGTTTTGTCACACAACACAATGCCACAGGTCTTGAAGTTGAGGGAGTGTGCAATTGGCATGCTGACTGTAGGAATGAGTCCCACCAGAGCTAGTTGCCAGATAATTGAACGTTCATTTCTCTACCAAATCGTTTTAGAGAATTTGGCAGTACATCCAATCGGCCTCACAACAGCACGCCACGTCTGGCAGTTGTGTTAGTGAGCGGTTTGCTGATGTCAGTTGTAGAACAGAGTGCCCCATGGTGGCGGTAGGGTTATGGTATGGGCAGGAATAAGCTACAAACAATTGCATTTTATCGATGAATTCTAAATACACAGAATTACCATGAGATCCTGAGGTCCATTTTTTAAAATTATTTTTTACGTATCTGTGACCAACAGATGCATATCTGTATTCCCAGTTGTGAAATCCATAGATTAGAGCCTAATGATTTTATTTCATTTGACTGATTTCCTCATATGAACTGTAACTCTGTAAAATCTTTGAAATTGTTGCATGTTGCATTTTTGTATATTTTTGTTCAGTATATATTAATTTGGGGACAGGTCGAAACATTCATGGACATTTAGCTAGCTAGCTTGATGTTGCTTGCTAAATTTGTCCTGGGATATAAACATTGGGTTATTTTACCTGAAATGCACAAGGTCCTTTTTCTGGATCTTTGTAGATTTTTCTCCCATTTTGAGTCACACAAAATCGTGTGTTCCTCTACTCCGACAATTAATCCACAGATAAAAGGGGAAACTTAGTTAGTTTCTAGGAATCTCTCCTCCTTCAGTAGTCTTCTTCTGCGACTTTTATGTCGGTTGGCAACCAACTAAGGTGCAATTACCACCAACTGGACTGGAGTGTGGACCTCAGTTAATAACTTTCAATCACCCACGTGGTATTTGTTCCTAAAAACCAATGAGGAGATGGGAGCGATGTGACTTGCAGCACGTCAAGCATCAAAAATAGAACCAAGTTCTATTTTAGCGCCTGGCACGCAGACAAACTGATTGAATAACCTGTATGTGCATTTATTTTGCAACGCAGTGGTGTGGTCAGCATGTAATGCACACACTTGACGCCTTACCACATGATCCTGCATGTCCATTGTCTGGATTTCTCCCTTCCTCCATCTCCGTATCCTCATATCGCCTTCCCTTCTAGGCTGTCAGTCTGGCCTTAAGAATCAACAGTAGTTTGATCCCCTCACTCTCCCTACTGGAGCCTGTTGGGAGCTCTCACTACCATATAAAAGTGAAATCTGTCTGGGACCATAACTAACTCCTCTTCCTCCTTTACCCAGGATGCTCATTCAGGAGAAAACAGCACTAGTCTCTCAGCAATGGACCTTGTTGGACCGAGAGACCAAGGGAGGAGAGATGGGATTGACCCCACAGTGACCCTGTTCAGGAAGTAGACAAAGCGAGGGAAAAGTGGAGATGAAACGAGATGAAACTGAAGAAGAGGAAAGATGGTGTTAGAGCTCTGCTTTGTGTGCGTGAGAGAAAACGCCCCTGCAAATGACATCACTGTAACACCACTCCCTCCACCGGTCTTTCTCACTTATTAATAAAGTTTAGTTTTTTTCGATTAAAGAATCCAGTTACTTGTCTGTCTTTGATCCAGGTGTCAAATATGTTTGACTGTATTATTAGAAAACAACATGAAGGTGTCATATGGGGAAGGTAAGCTGGTCCTAGATCTATGCCTGAGAACAACTTCACCTAGAGCTCCACTGTTCTTAAATCAGGGGTGTCAACCTCATTCCATGGAGGTGCCTAGGGTCTGCTGGTTTTTCCCCTTTCAATTAAGACCTAGACAACCAGGTGAGGACAGTTCCTTACTAATCAGTGACCTTAATTCAATCAGGTACAAGGGAGGAGAGAATCGAGACACTCGTCCCTCGGGAATGAATTTGACACCTGTGCCTTAAATGGACCAACGCATATGCGCTGACAACGTTTGGCAGGAAAATGTTTAGTTGAGGTTTTAACATGGATAATTTACAGGGCTGTTAGTGTAACCGTGTGCTCCAGAGCCAGTTGCGTCTGCGAGGATCCTTTCTGTATCGGGGACGAGGTCTGATCCAGGAAGAAACGCACCAAGCCTGCTGGGGCCACTGGAACACACACACACCAGTTTAGACAACCCCAAGACTGCTGCTCCACTGGAGAACAATTACCTCAGATATAAAGCTTACAAATCATTTATGCTACCTGATGCACCAATATAATAGGAAAGGGTAACGTACTGACCTGTGTTCGGTGGTGTATTTGGGTACAGGCCACCACAGGGACAGGAACCGTCTGCATGCAGGAGTTGTACACTGACAAATACAGAAGTTAACTGTCACTGGAGTAGGAGTAACAGTCACATTCAGCTGCACAGGAGACATCACCAATTGAGTGGTTAGTTACCTACGAATAAGGTAGTGGTGGTCAGACAGTTACCTATGAATAAGGTGGTGAGTGGTCAGACAGTTACCATGAATAAGGTGGTGAGTGGTTAGACAGTTACCTATGAATAAGGTGGTGAGTGGTTAGACAGTTACCTATGAATAAGGTGGTGGTGGTTAGACAGTTACCTATGAATAAGGTGGTGAGTGGTTAGACAGTTACCTATGAATAAGGTGGTGAGTGGTTAGACAGTTACCTATGAATAAGGTAGTGGTGATTGGTTAGTTACCTATAAATAAGGTTGTGAGTGGTTAGACAGTTACCTATGAATAAGGTAGTGGTGATTGGTTAGTTACCTATGAATAAGGTAGTGGTGGTGAGTGGTTAGATAGTTACCTATGAATGAGGTGGTGGTGGTTAGATAGTTACCTATGAATAAGGTGGCAGTAGTGGCCATAACTGCAAACACAGCAAAGACCAGGATGAGATGGAAGTCCAGGAAGATTGTAGACGAATCAGATCTGTCGAACCTGAACACACACACTCAGACAGGGTCAGATGTGTGGATACAGTGGGCTATATCAGCTGTGTAGTGCTAGGGCAAAAACCAAAATGTGCACCGGGGGGCCCAGGATGAGTTTGGGAAACACTGTTGTATATGAACGTTTTCCATTGTCGTGTTTTGGCTGTGTGAGAGTCTGCTCCTCACCTATCTTCACCTCGCTGTCCGCCGTGATGTAAACTGTGAGGACATGAGTTGTGGGTCAGGTGGCTGGACAGGGTGATGTTGGCAGGAGGGCAGGACCACCCAGGAAGTGGAAATGTAGACAGACAACACTAGACTTCCGTCTGATTGACTGGGCTCAGATAGCAGCAGTCAGTACTCAGAGTGGAACTGAACACAACACAGAGAGAGAAGAGATATGGATTGCATTCATTCCATACTGCCTATGCCAAGGTCTTAAAGCAGTGTGTATTGTGGGGCTGTAAATGCTCTAATGCTTAATGTTGTCTAATGTGACCCACCCGTAGGTCAGAGAGCACCTCCTAGGTTCCCAGCACAGAGAACTCTGCCATGGGCTGCAGAGCAGAGAGCACCAGGAAAGACACCGGGCAGTGAACGGGCAGGTACGGCAACTGACCAAACGTCCGGAGAGAGGTAGCGACAGAGCAGAGAGAGGAAGGATAGGGATGGGGACTGGCCCCGCAGAGAGGCTGAGAGAGAGACGGAGAGAGAGAGAGAAGAGGAGGTGGAGGACGAGAGTCTGACTGGGGACGGACGGAGACTCTGCAGCTGTATTCACCTGAGGGAGAGAGAGTAAAAATGGGTCACCAAATAATTATTGTAGCGTATTATTTTAGAGACATGGTCTTTTTTATCAATGGGATGGGGAAGAGAGGTCCTGTGTTCCTGTCTGTACCTGTGTCGAGTCATAGTGAGGTGTGGCGACGATCCGCCTGCAGTGTGTTGAGCTGGAGGTAGGGGCGCTGAAGTGCAGGGAACACCATAACTCTGCCTCTGGCTGCAGCTTCTCATGGCCTCCCTCTGGAACAGGGAACACTGGGTTAGTGGGAGAGTTGGGGAGGTGGGAAAAGAGATGGGAGGTGGGAGAAGAGGCAGGGAAAGGAGAGAGAGAGAGATGTATCAGTTTACTACTCACCTCTGTTGTAATATGGATAACCTGTATAGGCCATGTAGGTGTGAAGCTCCACACCTGTGTGTGTGTCACCTGTGTTGACGGGGGAGGTGTATAGCTCCACAGGAACAGTGTAGTCAGGTGCGTCAGGCCAGTTGGTGAGGAAACGATCCTCAGGGGGATAGAGTTCTGGGATGGCTGGAGACTCCACCTTCACCTGTTGGCAAAACACTACCATGGTGACCCCTTCATTTCCATGGCAACCCCTCATTTCCATGGTAACCTCTGCTGTACTGTACCTCTCTGAGGGCCTGCTGTCCTCCTTCCAGTCTGTAGTCAGACCACTACCGTTCCAGAATGCTTTGCCAGGGCAGCTCGCCCCCGTTTTGGGTCGATCTGCAGAACACGACTAGACGACACATTCCACTGACCTGGCTGGCCTGAGAGAGAGAGTCTGTGTGTGTGTTTTGTTTAATTTGTTTAACTTTTTTATTTAACCTATTTTATCAGGGAGTCATGCTGAGACCAAGGTCTATTTTACAGATGAGCCGTGAAAAAAACTAAAACTAAATGCAAGCAGAAAGAAAAACAGGGTCCTAAAAAAACAAAGACATTCATCAGTAAAAAGGTCCTCAATGAGCGTTTCTGAACTAGCAAAAAAAAATTTCTGATTTACTTAACTTGAGACCAAAGGAATAATTATCAGAGTTAGCCATCCCTGAGACCAGGTGTGGTAACAGTATGTCTAAAGTTTAGTAATGATGTTAGGTACAGTGGGGACTTTTTGTAAATGGGCTTCTGTAAATGAAAACATAGCATGTATTCAACCTACATGAGTGACATCAAAGAGGGCCAACCAACATTCTGGTAGAGAATGCAGTGAAGAGTACTAAAACTGTTGCCCACAATAAAGTGCAGTGCGCTTAAACGCATCAACGGCTTTAATGAAGTAGCAGCTGCATAATATAGATGATGTCGCATAGTCTAGGACTACGAGGAAGCCGACTACTAATCTGATTTTCTACTATTTATCGAGAGGCAGGACCTATTTCTATAGAAGCCCACTTTATTCTCAGCATCTTAACTAACTCATCATTATGCTTTTTTAAAAGACAGCTTTTCATCTATCCAGATGCCCAGATATTTGTAAGCAGGAACACAATCCATATGGACACCATCTAAAGTACATATGCTTAAATCAGCAGAGTTATTTGTATGTGCTCTAGAGAACAACATGTAGTTTGTTAAAAAAAAAAAATTTTTTTATTATTTTTTATAAAAATTATGTATTTATTTTTGTATCTTTTTGGGGGGTGTAGATCTGCTTTAATATACGCAGATAGATTGTAATTTCCATCAATGTAATTGTCTGCATCACTTCCAATCCCATATGTTTTTTTTTCTACGCAAATACAGTGGGGGAAAAAAGTATTTAGTCAGCCACCAATTGTGCAAGTTCTCCACTTAAAAAGATGAGAGGCCTGTAATTTTCATCATGGTACACGTCAACTATGACAGACAAAATGAGAAAAAATCCAGAAAATCACATTGTAGGATTTGTAATGAATTTATTTGCAAATTATGGTGGAAAATAAGTATTTGGTCAAAACTAAAGTTTCCAATACTTTGTTACTATACCCTTTGTTGGCAATGACACAGGTCAAACGTTTTCTGTAAGTCTTCACAAGGTTTTCACACACTGTTGCCGGTATTTTGGCCCATTCCTCCATGCAGATCTCCTCTAGAGAGCAGTGATGTTTTGGGGCTGTCGCTGGGCAACACGGACTTTCAACTCCCTCCAAAGATTTTCTATGGGGTTGAGATCTGGAGACTGGCTAGCCACTCCAGGACCGAAATGCTTCCTTACGAGCCACTGCTTCGTTGCCCGGCGGTGTGTTTGGGATCATTGTCATGCTGAAAGACCCAGCCACGTTTCATCTTCAATGCCCTTGCTGATGGAAGGAGGTTTTCACTCAAAATCTCACGATACATGGCCCCATTCATTCTTTCCTTTACACGGATCAGTCGTCCTGGTCCCTTTGCAGAAAAAACAGCCCCAAAGCATGATGTTTCCACCCCCATGCTTCACAGTAGTATGGTGTTCTTTGGATGCAACTCAGCATTCTTTTGTCCTCCAAACACGACGAGTTGAGTTTTTACCAAAAAGTTCTATTTTGGTTTCATCTGACCATATGACATTCCTCCCAATCCTCTTCTGGATCATCCAAATGCACTCTAGCAAACTTCAGACGGGCCTGGACATGTACTGGCTTAAGCAGGGGGACACGTCTGGCACTGCAGGACTTGAGTCCCTGGCGGCGTAGTGTGTTACTGATGGTAGGCTTTGTTACTTTGGTCCCAGCTCTCTGCAGGTCATTCACTAGGTCCCCCTGTGGTTCTGGGATTTCAGCCACCAATTGTGCAAGTTCTCCCACTTAAAAAGATGAGAGAGGCCTGTAATTTTCATCATAGGTACACGTAAACTATGACAGACAAATTGAGAAAAAAATAATCCAGAAAATCACATTGTAGGATTTTTAATGAATTTATTTGCAAATTATGGTGGAAAATAAGTATTTGGTCACCTACAAACAAGCAAGATTTCTGGCTCTCACAGACCTGTAACTTCTTCTTTAAGAGGCTCCTCTGTCCTCCACTCGTTACCTGTATTAATGGCACCTGTTTGAACTTGTTATCAGTATAAAAGACACCTGTCCACAACCTCAAACAGTCACACTCCAAACTCCACTATGGCCAAGACCAAAGAGCTGCTCAAAGGACACCAGAAACAAAATTGTAGACCTGCACCAGGCTGGGAAGACTGAATCTGCAATAGGTAAGCAGCTTGGTTTGAAGAAATCAACTGTGGGAGCAATTATTAGGAAATGGAAGACATACAAGACCACTGATAATCTCCCTCGATCTGGGGGCTCCACGCAAGATCTCACCCCCGTGGGGTCAAAATGATCACAAGAACGGTGAGCAAAAATCCCAGAACCACACGGGGGGGACCTAGTGAATGACCTGCAGAGAGCTGGGACCAAAGTAACAAAGCCTACCATCAGTAACACACTACGCCCAGGGACACAAATCCTGCAGTGCCAGACGTGTCCCCCTGCTTAAGCCAGTACATGTCCAGGCCCGTCTGAAGTTTGCTAGAGTGCATTTGGATGATCCAGAAGAGGATTGGGAGAATGTCATATGGTCAGATGAAACCAAAATAGAACTTTTTGGTAAAAACTCAACTCGTCGTGTTTGGAGGACAAAGAATGCTGAGTTGCATCCAAAGAACACCATACTACTGTGAAGCATGGGGGTGGAAACATCATGCTTTGGGGCTGTTTTTTCTGCAAAGGGACCAGGACGACTGATCCGTTGTAAAAGGAAAGAATGAATGGGGCCATGTATCGTGAGATTTTGAGTGAAAACCTCCTTCCATCAGCAAGGGCATTGAAGATGAAACGTGGCTGGGTTCTTTCAGCATGACAATGATCCCAAACACACCGCCCGGGCAACGAAGCAGTGGCTTCGTAAGAAGCATTTCAAGGTCCTGGAGTGGCCTAGCCATATCTTAATTTCCATCATTATCAATAAATATGCGTAATAATGTTAGCAGTTCGTGCGAAGGATTGTTACCTATAACCCTGATTGCCATTGTATTACATGACATTTTTGTCAAGCAATTATTATTTTAGCAAACAATTATTGTGGTTCATCCTATATTCTCCCCCTAACATCCTTACCCCCTTGCAACAGATGTGGGATACACACACACACACACACACACACACACGCACATACTCTAACACACTCAACCCCTTTTCCTCCACAATCAACCATATGCTCAGATGCTCAACGGTTATTACATCCCAGAGCCCAACTCAAGAAAGGACCTGATTTACTGAATGCATATACAGTTACAGCTGTTTGAGAAAGCATGCAAGATTGAGCAAAAATTGACAAAAATGTGAGATTTGATTAACCTATATCAAGTCCTAGGTGATGGAGATCAGAGCCACCCTCTTCCCCCTGAGACACAAACACTCTGGTCCCCCGTTGCAACCATTTTCCCCAAGCATCTCCGTGCAGTCAGACCTTTGATTATTTTGTGCCACCAGGGCCACAATAATATGCCCCCTCTCTGATTGTCCGAGTGTGACCCCTCCCCATGGGTTACTGTAGCCAGTGTTGCCAGCACTGCCACTACCTGGGTGGGGGTCCCCACCGGAATCCCCACCGGCTAGGTACAAGGGCGTTAAAGTTCTCATTAGCAGCTTTGAGAATTTCCTTGTATATTATGCTCTCCCATCAACATGTACTTAGTTTTACCTGCATTCAATACTAATTTCAGGTCAATAAAGTATTTATGTAATACAATGAAGGCAGACTGTAGTTCAGATAGAGCCTGAGTCAATCTTGGGGGCAATAGCATACACAACAGTTTCATCGGCATACAAGTGCAGGTTAAAATGTATTACAGACAAGTCAATATTGTTAATGTAAACAGTCAAAAGTATAGGACCCAAAAATCTCCCTCTGCGGGACACCTTTCATAATATCCAGGAAACCTGATTTAACACCACAGTAGACACATTGAGTTCTATCTGTCAAGTCATGTTTAAACCATTTACATGCAGCCTGGTCTAGGCCAATTGAGTCAAGCTTCTGAATTAGCAGTGAGTGATCAACAGTATCGAAAGCCTTTGACAGGTCAATGAAGAGGGCAGCACAATGTTGCCTATTATCCATACAATTAACCACAGGAGAGATACTACTATGACCTGGTCTAAAACCCGACTGATGTACATTTAGAATACATTTAAAAGATAGAAAGGTCTTAGCTGAGAATTAATCAAGGATTCAAATATTTTAGCTAGGCAAGAAAGTTTAGAAATAGGGCAATAATTATTTAGGTCACAAGGATCACCACTTTTGTAGAAGGGGGGCGACATGGGCCGCCTTCCAAACCTTGGGGGATCGTTACAAGATATAATCGTAAGGTTAAAAGTATGGATTAATGATTCGCAATCAGGTGGGCAGAGAGCTACAGCAAAAATGGATGAAGCATATCAGCCCCCGTGGATTTTTTAAAACATCAATCTTAAGCAAGGCATCTAGCACATCACAGACAGTAAATTGCTGAAATGAAAACAAAGATTCACTTGAAGTTGACGTGTTAACCGTCCGAGTCAGCTAGAGGCTGGCAGAGGGAAGAGCAGTCGATTGACTGACCAGGTCAATTAAACCACTGTTTACAATGATGATTAAAAGCATCACTTATCTCCTTCTTCTCAGTTATGATTCTTTGAGTGTGTGTGGGTGTGTCTAGGTGGCAGGTAGCCAAGCGGTTAGGACCTAGTAACCGAAAGGTTGCTGGTTCAAACCCAGAGCCGGCAAGGTGTAACAATCTGCCGTTCTGCAAGGCAGTTAACCCCCAACAACAACTGCTCTCTGGGCGCCATGACATGGACGTCAATTAAGGCAGCCCCCCGCACCCTCTCTGATTCAGAGAGGTTGGGTTAAATGCGGAAGACACATTTCGGTTGAATGCATTCAGTTGTACAACTGACTAGGTGGGGGCAGTTTCACCATTAAGGATCCCAGCTTTAAGGAAAATAAAACAGACAGAGAGAGAGATTTGACTATATACTGTGTGTGTTGTGTTACCGTTGGTGGTAATGTGTGTGTACCGGTTGGTGGTAATGTGAGAGTGTGTGTGTTACCGGTTGGTGGTAATGTGAGAGTGTGTGTTACCTGTTGGTGTAATGTGAGAGTGTGTGTTACCGGTTGGTGGTAATGTGAGAGTGTGTGTGTTACCTGTTGGTGGTAATGTGAGAGTGTGTGTTACCTGTTGGTGGTAATGTGAGAGTGTGTGTTACCTGTTGGTGGTAATGTGAGAGTGTGTGTTACCTGTTGGTGGTAATGTGAGAGTGTGTTACCTGTTGGTGGTATTGTGAGAGTGTGTGTGTTACCTGTTGGTGGTAATGTGTGTGAGTTACCTGTTGGTGTAACGTGAGAGTATGTGTTACCGGTTGGTGGTAATGTGAGAGTGTATGTGTTACCTGTTGGTGGTAATGTGTGTGACCTCTTGGTGTAATGTGAGAGTGTGTGTTACCTGTTGGTGGTAATGTGAGAGTGTGTGTGTTACCTGTTGGTGGTAATGTGAGAGTGTGTGTGTTACCTGTTGGTGGTAATGTGAGAGTGTGTTTACCGGTTGGTGGTAATGTAGAGTGTGTGTTACCTGTTGGTGGTAATGTGAGAGTGTGTGTGTTACCTGTTGGTGGTAATGTGTGAGTTACCTGTTGGTGTAACGTGAGAGTATGTGTTACCGGTTGGTGGTAATGTGAGAGTGTATGTGTTACCTGTTGGTGGTAATGTGTGTGTTACCTCTTGGTGTAATGTGAGAGTGTGTGTTACCTGTTGGTGGTAATGTGAGAGTGTGTGTGTTACCTGTTGGTGGTAATGTGAGAGTGTGTGTGTTACCTGTTGGTGGTAATGTGAGAGTGTGTGTTACCTGTTGGTGGTAATGTGAGAGTGTGTGTTACCAGTTGGTGGTAATGTGAGAGTGTGTGTTACCTGTTGGTGGTAATGTGAGAGTGTGTGTTACCTGTTGGTGGTAATGTGAGAGTGTGTGTTACCTGTTGGTGGTAATGTGAGAGTGTGTGTGTTACCTGTTGGTGGTAATGTGAGAGTGTGTGTTACCGGTTGGTGGTAATGTGAGAGTGTGTGTTACCGGTTGGTGGTAATGTGAGAGTGTGTGTGTTACCTGATGGTGGTAATGTGTGTGAGTTACCTGTTGGTGTAATGTGAGAGTATGTGTTACCGGTTGGTGGTAATGTGAGAGTATGTGTTACCTGTTGGTGATAATGTGTGTTACCTCTTTGTGTAATGTGAGAGTGTATGTTACCTGTTGGTGGTAATGTGAGAGTGTGTGTTTACCTGTTGGTGGTAATGTGAGAGTGTGTGTGTTACCTGTTGGTGGTAATGTGAGAGTGTGTGTTACCGGTTGGTGGTAATGTGTGTGAGTGTGTTATGGGCGTTGAACTGTTGTCCCAGGTTGTCGTAGCAGAGAGCCCTGACTCTGATGGTCCAGCCCAGGGGAAAGGCAGGCAGGCCTCCCTCCAACACTGTACAGACTGGACACACTGAACAGCCTGACAAACCACACTGGAGACACCTGGCAAACACAACACACAAATACTATTTTGTACTCTCCAGCATGGTCAGATAGTGATGACCCAGTCCTTCGGGTCAACTGTGGATGCTGAATTTCTCACCAGGTTTACTTTAGAATAGATCCCTGCGAAGGACACAAGTGACCAACTTACCCGGACGCTGATGAGCAGGGTCTGGTTGACCCCACAGGTCTCCTAGCGATTACCTCCAGCAGGGCGGATCCTGTGTCAGGCCCCGCCCTCAGAATGCCCTGGCTGTCCATGGTTACAAGTCCCTCCCCTTTCACACACTGACACAGGGCGTACCGCACGGGACAGATAGTGTCTCTGAAAAACACAATCATACACGCGTGAGTACAGACATAAACACACAATCACACACGCATGAGTACTGACATACAGTGCATTCGGAAAATATTCAGACCCCTTGACTTTTTCCACATTTTGTTACGTTACAGACTGATTTTCCTCATCAATTTAAGAATGATGGAGGCCACTGTGTTCTTGGGGACCTTCAATACTGCAGAATTGTTTTGGTACCCTTCCCCAGATCTGTGCCTCAACAGAACACCCCATAATGACAACGCGAAAACAGGTTTGTAGAAATGTTAGCAAATTTATAAATACCTTATTTACATAAGTATTCAGACCTTTTGCTATGAGACTCGAAATTGAGCTCAGGTGCATCCTGTTTCCAGTGATCATCCTTGAGATGTTTCTACAACTTGATTGGAGCCCACCTGTGGTAAATTCAATTGGTTGGACATTATTTGGAAAGGCACACACTTGTCTATATAAGGTCCCACAGTTGACAGTGCATGTCAGAGCAAAAAACCAAGCAATGAGGTCAAAGGAATTGTCAGTAGAGCTCCGAGACAGGATTGGGTTGAGGCACAGATCTGGGGAAGGGTACCAAAAAAAGTCTGCAGTATTGAAGGACCCCAAGAACACAGTGGCCTCCATCATTCTTAAATGGAAGAAGTTTGGAACCACCAAGACTCTTTCTAGAGCTGGCTGCCCAGCCAAACTGAGCAATCGGGGGAGAAGGGTTTTGGTCAGGGAGGTGACCAAGAACCCGATGGTCAGAGCTCCAGAGTTCCTCTGTGGAGATGGGAGAACCTTCCAATCAGGCCTTTATGGTAGAGTGGCCAGATGGAAGCCACTCCTCAGTAAAAGGCACATGACAGCCCACTTGGAGTTTGCCAAAAGGCACCTAAAGGACTATCAGACCATGAGAAACAAGATTCTCTGGTCTGATGAAACCAAGATTGAACTCTTTGGCCTGAATGCCAAGCGTCACGTCTGGAGGAAACCTAGAACCATCTCTACTGGTGGTGGCAGCATCGTGCTGTGGGGATGTTTTTCAGCGGCAGGGACTGGGAGACTAGTCAGGATCGAGGGATGATTAAAACCTGCTCCAGAGCGCTCAGGACCTTAGACTGGGGCGAAGGTTCAGGTTCCAACAGGACAATGACCCTAAGCACACAGCCAAGACAACACATGAGTGGCTTTGGGACAAGTCTCTGAATGTCCTTGAGTGGCCCAGCCAGAGCCCGGACTTGAACCCGATCGAACATCTCTGGAGTGACCTGAAAATAGCTGTGCAGCGACGCTCCCCATCCAACCTGACAGAGCTTAAGAGGATCTGCAGAGAAGAATGGGAGAAACTCCCCAAATACAGATGTGCCAAGCTTGTAGCGTTATACCCAAGAAGACTAGAGGCTGTAATCAGTGCCAAAGGTGCTTCAACAAAGTGCTGAGTAAAGGGTCTGAATACTTATGTAAATGTTATATTTAAGTGTTTTATTTTTTATACATTTGCAAAAATGTATAAAAACCTGTTTTTGTTTTGTCATTATGAGGTATTGTGTAGATTGATGAGGGGAAAAAAAACAATTTAATCCATTTTAGAATAAGGCTGTAACGTAACAAAATGTGGAAAAAGTCAAGGGGTCTGAATACTTTCCGAATGCACTGTAAACACACACACATGCTGGCTCTCACTTGTTGCTCTGTAGTGCGTAGTGTGACTAGGGAGACATGAGGATGGATCTGGAGGTTCCTACAGCCAGCTGCATCTCCTGGTACACCTTAGAGAGGAGAGGAGGAGAGAGGAGGAGAGAGGAGGAGGTGAGAGGAGGAGAGAGGACAGGAGTAGAAATGAGTAAAGAGTGGAGAGGAGAGGAGAGGAGAGGAGAGGAGAGGAGAGGAGAGGAGAGGAGAGGAGAGGAGAGGAGAGGAGAGGAGAGGAGAGGAGAGGAGAGGAGAGGAGAGGAGAGGAGAGGAGAGGAGAGGAGAGGTCATCATATCACAGACATAAACTCCTCAACAACAACCCATAAACAAATGTCTCAAAAGCAGGAGGTGAAAAGCAGTAGGTGGACCCAGTGTGTTTACCAGTCTCTATATCTCGTCAGAGAGCTGCTGGTGGGAGGCTGACGTGTGGTTGGCCAGCTGAACTGTCACTCTCAGACTGGTCCTGCCCGCTGCCCACGCCCTCACCAGCACAGAGAAACTATGGGCAGGAGAGACAGTCACCCCCGCCTACAACCCACACACACACACACACACACACACACACACACACACACACACACACACACACACACACACACACACACACACACACACACACACACACACACACACACACACACACACACACACACACACACACACACACACATATACTGGGGTTACTAAACCACATGCACATACGCACCCAAATTCTTTACAAACATACACAGAAACAAACTACACTGCCTGCCACATACATTCATCATCCAATGACAGAATGTTTGAGAGAGAATACAAACATTATCTGTATCTTACCCTCAGTGCCCACAGACAGTTTGACCAGAAGGGCCTGGATCCTGACCCCTGTCAGGTTAAACACCTCCACCTCCACCTCATCCTGACACACACACACACACACAACCAGATAATGAACAAGTGAAAAGTATGTGTGTGTGTGTACCTGTGCGAAGGTGAGCAGCGCTCCTGTGTCCTGAGTGACAGTCTGCAGCGCCCCTGAGTTTGACCACGCCCACTGCCACGCCACTGACCAATCCTGTGTCGGTCACTGTGGCGATGCGGCTGTCACTCACAGAGAAGCCCACACTGGACTGGGGGGTGGGGCCACCCTCCCACTTCACTTGAGAGAGGTGTGTGTGTAAGTGTATGATTGCGTGCAGATAGAGGGAGCTGTTCCGGATGACTATGTGATCACGCTCTCCGTAGCCGATGTGAGTAAGACTTTAAGCAGGTCAACATTCACAAGGCCGCAGGGCCAGACGGATTACCAGGACGTGTACTCCGAGCATGTGCTGACCAACTGGCAAGTGTCTTCACTGACATTTTCAACATGTCCCCTGACTGAGTCTGTAATACCAACATGTTTCAAACAGACCACCATAGTCCCGTGCCCAAGGACTCTAAGATAACCTGCCTAAATGACTACCGACCCGTAGCACTGACGCCTGTAGCCATGAAGTGCTTTGAAAGGCTGGTCATGGCTCATCAACACCATTATCCCAGAAACCCTAGACCCACTCCAATTTCCAACCGCCCCAACAGATCCACAGATGATGCAATCTCTATTGCACTCCACACTGCCCTTTCCCACCTGGACAAGAGGAACACCTACGTGAGAATGCTATTCATTGACTACAGCTCAGCATTCAACACCATAGTGCCCTCTAAGCTCATCACTAAGCTAAGGATCCTGGGACTAAACACCTCCCTTCCAACTGGATCCTGACTTCCTGACGGGCCGCCCCAGGTGGTAGGTAGCAACACATCTGCCACACTGATCCTTAACACGGGGGCCCCTCAGGGGTGCGTGCTCAGTCCCCTCCTGTACTCCCCTGTTCACCCATGACTGCATGGCCAGGTACGACTCCAACACCATCATTAAGTTTGCCGATGACACAACAGTGGTAGGCCTGATCACCGACAACGATGAGACAGCCTATAGGGAGGAGGTCAGAGACCTGGCCATGTGGTGCCAGGATAACAACCTCTCCCTCAAAGTGACCAAGACAAAGGAGATGATTGTGGACTACAGGAAAAAAAAGAGGACTGAGCACGCCCCCATTCTCATCGACGGGGCTGTAGTGGAACAGGTTGAGAGCTTCAAGTTCCTTGGTGTCCACATCACCAACAAACTATCATGGTCCAAACACACCAAAACAGTCGTGAAGAGGGCACGACAAAGCCTATTCCCCTCAGGAGACTGAAAAGATTTGGCATGGGTCCTCAGATCCCCTCAAAAAATTATACAGCTGCACCATCGAGAGCATCCTGACTGGTTGCATCACCGCCTGGTATGGCAACTGCTTGGCCTCCGACCGTAAGGCACTACAGAGGGTAGTGCGTATGGCCCAGTACATCACTGGGGCCAAGCTTCCTGCCATCCAGGACCTCTATACCAGGCGGTGTCAGAGGAAGGCCCTCAAAATTGTAAAAGACTCCAGCCACCCTAGTCATAGACTGTTCTCTCTGCTACCGCACGGTCAACCGTACCGAGTGCCAAGTCTAGGTCCAAAAGACTTCTCAACAGCTTCTACCCCCAAGCCATAAGACTCCTAAACAGCTAATCATGGCTACCCGGACTATTTGCACTGCCCCCCCCACCCCATCTTTTTACGCTGCTGCTACTCTGTTAATTATTTGTGCATAGTCACTTTAACTCTACCCACATGTACATATTACTTCCTAGCCGTGCCCCGCACATTGACTCTGCACTGGTACCCCCCTGTATATATAGCCTCCCTACTGTTATTTTATTTTACTTCTGCTCTTTTTTTTCTCAACACTTTTTTGTTTTATTCTACTTTTTTATTAAAAATAAATGCACTGTTGGTTAAGGGCTGTAAGTAAGCATTTCACTGTAATGTCTGCACCTGTTGTATTCGCACATGTGGCCAATACAATTTGATTTGATTTGATTTGAGTTATGACATTGACACAGTAGATAGTAGTACCGTGACTTCCATCTGCATACTATTCAGTTTGTCCCCAACATCGTTTGTGTTGTAGAATTTCTAAAAGCCTTTTGAATTGTCACGTGATCCAATGATGAATCAAAGAATGTTCAAGACCAGATGTTCAAGGCCAGAAACCTAGTCAGAGTTAACAGAAACCTAGAGTCAGAGTTAACAGAAACCTAGAGTCAGAGTTAAACCTGCAATATGTAACTTTTTGGGTGACCTGACCAAATTCACATAGAAATGTGTGTTATAGATCTGTCATTCTCATTGAAAGCAAGTCTAAGAAGGTCTAAGCAGATCTGTTCAATGTGCACTAATAGAACAGATGAAAATAAAACAGGTTTGGTTATGGAAAATATATTTCACAGGGGTTTAGGTGGTACAATGATTCTCTACACTACACTTGCTTGTTTTGGCACATAAACTGAAATTAGGCAAACTATTCGAATTTTAGCAACTAGGAAATGGCGGCAGATTTGTGTTTTGTGTCACCGTTAACAGAAACACACCAGTGGCTCCTCCTGAACCATCATTTGAGAAACACTGATAATATGTATTTGGTTACCTGTCGTACGCTGCCCAGTGTCAGTGCCAGACTCCGTGGCTGCAGGGTGAATCTGGGGTAGACCTGCATATCAAAACAATGTACAGCACATACAGTGGGGGGAGAAAAGTATTTGATCCCCTGCTGATTTTGTACATTTGCCCACTGAAAAAGACATGATCAGTCTATAATTTTAATGGTAGGTTTATTTGAACAGTGAGATACAGAATAACAACAAAAAAAATCCAGAAGAACGATGTCAAAAATGTTATAAATTGATTTGCATTTTAATGAGGGAAATAAGTATTTGACCCCTCTGCAAAACATGACTTAGTAATTGGTGGCAAAACCTTTGTTGGCAATCACAGAGGTCAGACGTTTCTTGTAGTTGGCCACCAGGTTTGCACACATCTCGGAGGGGTTTTGTCCCACTCCTCTTTGCAGATCTTCTCCAAGTCATTAAGGTTTCGAGGCTGACGCTTTGGCAACTCGAACCTTCAGCTCCCTCCACAGATTTTCTATGGGATTAAGGTCTGGAGACTGGCTAGGCCACTCCAGGACCTTAATGTGCTTCTTCTTGAGCCACTCCTTTGTTGCCTTGGCCGTGTGTTTTGGGTCATTGTCATGCTGGAATACCCATCCACGACCCATTTTCAATGCCCTGGCTGAGGGAAGGAGGTTCTCACCCAAGATTTGACGGTACATGGCCCCGTCCATCGTCCCTTTGATGCAGTGAAGTTGTCCTGTCCCCTTAGCAGAAAAACATCCCCAAAGCATAATGTTTCCACCTCCATGTTTGACGGTGAGGATGGTGTTCTTGGGGTCATAGGCAGCATTCCTCCTCCTCCAAACATGGCGAGTTGAGTTGATGCCAAATAGCTCGATTTTGGTCTCATCTGACCACAACACAACACCCAGTTCTCCTCTGAATCATACAGATGTTCATTGGCAAACTTCAGACAGGCCTGTATATGTGCTTTCTTGAGCAGGGGGACCTTGCGGGCACTGCAGGATTTCAGTCCTTCACGGCGTAGTGTGTTACCACTTGTTTTCTTGGTGACTATGGTCCCAGCTGCCTTGAGATCATTGACAAGATTCTCCCGTGTAGTTCTGGGCTGATTCCTCACCGTTCTCATGATCATTGCAACTCCACGAGGTGAGATCTTGCATGGAGCCCCAGGCAGAGGGAGATTGACAGTTCTTTTGAGTTTCTTCCATTTGCGAATAATCGCACCAACTGTTGTCACCTTCTCACCAAGCTGCTTGGCGATGGTCTTGTAGCCCATTCCAGCCTTGTGTAGGTCTACAATCTTGTCCTTGACATCCTTGGAGAGCTCTTTGGTCTTGGCCATGGTGGAGAGTTTGGAATCTGATTGATTGATTGCTTTGTGGACAGGTGTCTTTTATACAGGTTACACGCTGAGATTATGAGCACTCCCTTTAAGAGTGTGCTCCTAATATCAGCTCGTTACCTGTATAAAAGACACCTGGGAGCCAGAAATCTTTCTGATTGAAAGGGGGTCAAATACTTATTTCCCTCATTAAAATGCAAATCAATTTATAACATTTTTGACATGCGTTTTCTGGATTTTGTTGTTGTTATTCTGTCTCTCACTGTTCAAATAAACCTACCATTAAAATTATAGACTGATCATGTATTTGTCAGTGGGCAAACGTACAAAATCAGCAGGGGATCAAATACTTTTTTCCCTCACTGTATAGACTGTATATAGACTGTATATTATAGTTCTATGGTCTGTTATGTGTATTGGTCTGCTGGGGTTACGATTGGTTGTCTACCTGTAGCTGTCTGTGAGAGGAGGTCCGTACACTCCCACTGCTGTCCACTGCAGACAGGTGAAGACTGACCACTCCCACTGTCTGACCTGACACACGGTAACCTACGGAGACGCTGTCCAACGGCCCTGCATGCCTACACACACACGTTTATGTAACAGGTTGACAACATATTTCAGACATAACCTCTCTAGCCAGTGAAATGTTTCTTAGGAATGTGGACATAACAGACAAAATGAACACCCACACACAGGTACTCACTCCACAGTGACGATAGGTGAGGAGGGGGTCAGTTTGAGCTGCATCAGAGGAAGGTAGCGATGTAGGAAGGGCTGTCTGTTAGAGTCTAGAACACGCACACGAACCAGAGCACTGTGGTCCACCTCCACCTGACACACACACAGAGACACACACACACACACACAGACACACACACACACACACAGAGACACACACACACACAGAGACACACACACACACACACAGACACACACACACACACACACACACACACACACACACACACACACACACACACACACACACACACACACACACACACACAGAGACACACACACACACAGAGAAACACACACACACACAGAGACACACACACACAGAGACACACACACACACACAGAGATACACACACACACAGAGACACACACACACACACACAGAGACACACACACACACACACACAGAGACACACACACACACAGAGACACACACACAGAGACACACACACACACAGACACGCATGTACGAAATGTGGTGTCTTGTAATCCAGGATGGTTGTAAAGAGCAACTCTCCTTCATACAACAGAATGAGAGGACACTCACAATGTCAACAAAGTCTATCTGGAAGTCAGTGATGTCAGAGACGGAGGTTAAACACAGGTCATAGGCCAGGATGGAGGAGAGGCCGGGCCGCAGGGGAAACACCTAAGAGACAACACAAGCCTGAGTTAGCGGCACTCTGTGGACAGTAGTCAGAACTCCTTGGCTTTGGGAAGTGTGTGTGTGTTAATGGTGGACGTGTTTAACTATTCTTGTGAGGACCAGAAGTCCCCACAAGAATAGTAAACAAACAGAAATTTGACCAACTGGGGACATTTTGTTAGTCCCCACGAGGTGAAATTGTATTTCTAGCGGGTTTATGGTTAAGGTTAGAATTAGTGTTAGGGTTAGAATTACGTTAAGGGTTAAGGTTAGGTTTTTGGGTTAAGGTTAGGGTAAAGGTAAGAGTACGGGTTAGGTTTAGGGGTTAGGGAAAATAGGATTTTGAATGGGACTGAATTGTATGTCCCCACAAACTTAGCTGTACAAGACTGTGTGAGTTTGTGTGTGCCACCTGTAC
Organism: Coregonus clupeaformis; assembly: GCF_020615455.1. Classification (NCBI taxonomy): domain Eukaryota; kingdom Metazoa; phylum Chordata; class Actinopteri; order Salmoniformes; family Salmonidae; genus Coregonus; species Coregonus clupeaformis. The sequence continues at coordinate 85,657 of NW_025535244.1, read as the reverse complement.
AACATTGCTGTTCTCCAGGTAAGTGATGTTGGCCAGCTCTCTGTCCTGAAGACGAACCAAGAAGTGTCCTGAACCCTGAACCAATGTCAGGTTCTCCTAGAGAGAGAGATAGAGATGAGAGAGGAGATAGAGAGAGAGAGGGGAAAGTCATGCATTACATCTGCTAGGTTATTCACAGTGGCATTGGCAATGATGTCAGAGTAGTTATAAAGGCTTTATAACTGTGTGACGTCAGGGTGGTCATAGAGGGTTATAGCACGTTTGTCCCACTGCACGTCCTCCACCAGTCTCAGATGCACAGACGCAGTCAGAGGTGTGGCCCATGAGTCCTACAATACAACACACACACACTCACAGTGACGTCAGGGTGGTCATAGAGGGTTATAGCACGTTTGTCCCACTGCACGTCCTCCACCAGTCTCAGATGCACAGACGCAGTCAGAGGTGTGGCCCATGAGTCCTACAATACAACACACACACACACACACAGTTATAATACATATGCAAAGACAAACACACACACAGTTTTAATACACATACTATTACCTGTGCAGGTGTGAGGGCCACAGTGATGGTGACTGTCCCTGTTTGATCGTGGGCGTGGAGTACCTGACGACCTGCAACACAGAGACAACCAATCAGAACTCAGCATGTACA
>NW_025535244.1:55000-77500 GCF_020615455.1 Coregonus clupeaformis | reverse complement strand
GTTCCATGGTGGAAAGATACTGGGGTGTGTGACGGACAGCGTGGTGTGGCCTAGCCCTCGGGTGGTGACGGTCCCTGTGTCCTGGTCCACAGTGATGACATCATTTTCGTCATCTGGGTCTCTCTCTACAGACAACTCATACTCTCCCTCACCCAGCACCACCTCTACAGAGAGTCAGAGAAGAGAACATTGCTCGTGCATCAGCGGGTGCTCTATAGTTGAACCAACAATAAGTACAAGGAAGACTGAGCACTTGATATGTTCTGTCTCCAAGACATTTGTCTGAGCTTTGATGTTCCTTTAGTCTTCTTCCTCTGGATCTTAGAAAAACACAAAGGGACCCTAACTAGAAGACCCATAAAGCTTCCTAACGGCTCTTTAAAGCACTGACAGACTACACTACTGTCTACATTAGGGACTCACCTAAAGGCTCTGTAAAGGTCAGACAGACTACACTACTGTCTACATTAGGGACTCACCTAAAGGCTCTGTAAAGGTCAGACAGACTACACTACTGTCTACATTAGGGACTCACCTAAAGGCTCTGTAAAGGTCAGACAGACTACGCTACTGTCTACATTAGGGACTCACCCGTTTCTGTGTCATGCACACTTTTCCAGACTCTATAGGAGAGGGTGGAGCCTAGCAGCAGGTAGGTGTCATGGGAGGGGCTAAGGTAGAGTCTGTCCGTCACTGTCAGGATCACAGAGGCTGGCTCCACCCACTAGGTAAAACACAGGGGACAGATTAAAACCAGCACAAACTAGTCTTACACATAAACGAATCCATCGCTCTTCATCCATACTCTATTGCCCCATCCACTCATCCATCATTCCAGGTGGATGTCTTTATCTTTCTGAAGCCAATCCATCAATCCCTTCATCCTTCTTACCTTGTAGTCTGGGTGCGAGAGGGAGACCCTGACCTGTGCCACCCCGCTACGGACCCCCTCCAACAACACCCTGTCCCCCCTCTGACCTGCTTCCTCCAGGGACAGGATGTGATGCGGCGGGGAGTAGCCCGCCTCTGAGAAATGCACAAACCTACACAACAAATACCCAGTATATACCATTAGGTTTTCTGTTGACTGTATGCTACTTTCATCTTTCACCTTCCTTTGTCATTATTTCCCGCTTCCTCCATCCCTCTCAATTCAATTCAATTCAATTTAAGGGCTTTATTGGCATGGAAAACGTGTGTTAACATTGCCAAAGCAAGTGAAGTAGATAGTAAACAAAAGTGAAATAAACAATAAATATTAACAGTAAACATTTCACTCAGAAGTTTCAAAAGAATAAAGACATTTCAAATGTCATATTATGTATATATACAGTGTTGTAACAATGTGCAAATAGTTAAAAGTCCCTCTCTCTCTCTCACCTAACACTCTCTGCTGTCTGCAGTCCTTTACTAGCCTCCACTCAAACTGTAGACCTGCCAGACTACTGAATGTGTTGCCTGAGAGTGTGTGTGTGTGTGAGAGAGAGAGAGAGAGAGAGAGAGGTGATAATTACATCCTCAGGCAGAGAGACTCCAGGTGCCGGAAGGTAGCAGTAAACACACAGATCCAGGATCCAGGTTCTTTAGCACAACTGTCAGTCTGTCTGTCTGCAGGGACTAGCCTCAGGTTATTTAGCCTCAAGTCTTGTCCCTCCAGTCTACCCTGGGCTATTGGATGGCTTTATAATCTGAACACTGTGACCTGGATGGGTTTCTAAGCCAGGAGAATAAAGAGGAAAAGGGAACCTCCAGGGCTGGATGTGGATAATAGACTAAAGGTGATAGACAGGTTCTGGGGCTGGATGTGGATAATAGACTAAAGGTGATACACAGGTTCTGGGGCTGGATGTGGATAATAGACTAAAGGTGATACACAGGTTCTGGGGCTGGATGTGGATAATAGACTAAAGGTGATAGACAGGCTAGTTTTGAACTAGGCCTGGCAGCCAAAAACGGTCCACAATAAAACAAAGTTTCCTTCTAACCTTTTGGATTTTCTTTTTTTCCTCTGTGATCCTGTGGTACATTTGGATGTGTGGGACTTTTAAGATCAGCTCTGGAAGGGACATAAGTGAGCCCATGCTCAACGCTTATTCTTATGGAGGGATGAAGGGAAGAACAACCCCTTGTCTACATATTGACTGCCCTCAGAGCTAAAGGTGTGGGGTGGGTGATATGTCAATGAGAAGGCGGGTACCTCCTGAGTCCAGTGCCATGACTGACAGCACGAGGGGTGGATCCTCCGTGAACAGTTGGCGTGTCGTCTTGAGCAACCTGAATCTGCTTGATCTGGTCAACAACAATGACATCGCAGCGCAGGGTCTGGCCAGTCACTGAAAGATGATGAGGGCTGTTTAGTTACTCCCTCCACACCCCTCCCTCTCTCCGTTCTGCTACACACACACTCCCCTCACCAGAGTCCTGTCCCCGCATGATGCTGGCCCCTCGGTTAGTGTCCAGTGGAGCGGACAGAGACAGGGCGGACACTAGGGCCTGCTGGCTACAGGCGGATGGAGGGAGGATGGAGGGAGGGATGGAGGGAGAAAGGGGCCAAACACCGACTGCCTGGGGTCGGGAGGACCCCCTGAAAATATCACACACAGATAACTAAGTGGCGTTCTGCCTACACCCACTTGGCATTATGTCTAATATTTAAGTTGATACATCTGCTGCTTTTTTAGCACTAAGACATCAATTTAGCAATCTGAATTGAATCATTCATGTCATCATTCACTGCCTCTCACCATTTATAGCATCCCTTCTCTGCTGCCAACGTGAAGTTGACATGATTATGATTAGATCTGGGCAAAAGTATCTTGGGAACATTCAGCCTGGTCGACTGACTCAAAGCAATAATGGTTACACAAAAAATCAATAATTGACATAATACTTTAGAGTTTAAAACGGCCATTATTGTGAATACATTTTGAGGTTTCAACAATTGCGATCAAAATATTTAAACTGACGTTAGAGTCGTTTTTTCTAGATATGTCGCATTGTTTACATTGAACTGTTAACGCTAGCTAACTTTAACTAGCTAAGCTAGAGGCTTCGATAGCTATTGCTAGCTGACAAGTAATAAAAAACAATATATGTTCGTCAATGACTTGTCATTTCTAAATAAACGAATTAATGAGACAAAACAGCAACTAAAAAGCTATTAAACTAAACAATATTGCTAAATGTATGTGGACAACAATGCGTCACTATCATTGTTGATTTTTGATCTCAGCTGCAAAAAACTAAAAGGTGCGTTCATGATGAGCTAATGACAGAAGAACAGTGACGTCATGTGTTTAAAGTCTTGAACATTCCCCAACTCTAGTCTTCTTGGGACCCAAAATAATTATTTGGACAGACAGGCTACATTTGTTTTACCTAACATCAAATGATTAAACTTTTTACATTCATATACAATACATTTAGTATATTCAAGGAACAAATTACATTTTTGCACCATGACACGTCTTCAAACAGGCCTTATGAGGCTGCAACTAGATTATTTAAAGGGCCAATCTGCATTTAAAAACAATAACAAAGCAGTGACCCCGCCTCTGTTGTGGGAAAAAGCTGAGGGCCGGGCCTGAAGAAATGTAACCGCTCTCAAATTCATAGTAATAGCTTTGGATGCAAGAGCTGACCATCCATAATATCGACATTATCGTTTTAACCATGTTTTGAGGCTATACAGTGTTTGTTTACATTTACATTGTTTACAAACATTGGAGTAAAACAAGCTTACATTTGGGGTTTTGATGGGGTGTGACAGTTGAACTAAGCTCACGAGGCATTTATAAGTTGGAGTAAACTAATGGACAACAAACTCTTAGGCTTCTACTTCCAGCTTATACACACTATATACAAAATATATGGCAAATAGAAATCAAAACTGGATGGTGTTCAGAGATAGATGGGAGGGGTTCAGTGGAGCTGAAGGATGGGACTAAAAACAAACAAAAGATAACTATTGTAAAATAAGCATGTATAAGTTAAATTCTTCAATAATCAGCGGGTATATCATTCACTTATGTCAAAAAAATGGATGTAACAACTGCAGATTGCCATTTTAACAACAATGTGATGTGTAAATTGGACTGGGGAAAGAAAACGCTAGCATTTTAGCATGTAGGCCACATTGTATTGCCAATAAAATCAGGTTCTACTAACACAGGAAAAGGAAAGGGAATACCTAATCAGTTGTACAACTGAATGCATTCAACTGAAATGTGTCTTCCGCATTTAACCCAACCTCTGAATCAGAGAGGTGCGGAGGGCTGCCTTAATCGACATCCACGTCTTCGGCGCCCGGGGAACAGTGGGTTAACTGCCTTGCTCAGGGGCAGAACGACAGATTTTTACCTTGTCCGCTCGGGGTTTCGATCCAGCAACCTTTCGGGTCATGGCAGGTTGCTATAGTCACAGAGTCGTTTTTATGATTCGAAAGAAGAAAGAATAGGCAAGCCAAAATTCACCCAATAACTCAGTGATGTTATATAGATATATATTTTATTAATTATCTCTGGTAAAATAAAATTACAAAATAATTTCAACCTCAAACGCACCTCCCTTGTCCATTATTTATTATTATTAAAGTTTATTATTAATACATTTATTATAATTGTCAGGACGAATGAGAAGAATACTATAGTATAATAATAGTAGATATCAGCTATAACTGTTAAATCGTAATGGTAGAAAAAACTGAGCAATACAAAGCTATGTAGATTTCAGTAACAGTATACTGTACAATATTCCAAGCGGGTGTAATTCAGTATTCCGGCCACATAATGTCACTATAAGACAGTTTTCAAAATGGTCTCCGTAGAAAGGGCTTACAGAAGTAAATTAGTCTCTTATTCCATCACACCATAATAATTATTCTCTCAGATATATAGTCTCTCCGTCTATAGGGTTAAGTTTAGTAAGCAACCGTTTCTCTCTTGCCATGGCCTGTATCCTTTGTCTGGTTAACATTCCTTCATTCCCTGTCTATGGCAGTCCATTTTATATCTGGCAGTGAAAAGTGCTGTCCATAGAGCACTACAACTAGTCCAAACCCAGATTTTAATAGATATTCCTTGAAAAACATTGTCAGGAAATCTGAAACTCCTCTTCCCATCTCTTCTCCCCAGTGACAGCCTCTTCTGCCTCTCTTCTGTAGTCCATTTGAGAGAGAGCACTTTGGTAGATTGTGTGTGTATGTGTGTCCGCGTGTGTGTGTCTGCGTGTGGGTGTGGTTCAGCGTGTATATCGTGGGTTTAGGCATATCTGTGCCCCTGTGCAAACTGTGTGCGTGTGGTTTGAAATGTACAGCATACATTAATTAAAACAAAGTTTTGGGAACGTGTGGGCATAAAGAAATATGGCAGTAGTGTTTCCTTGGTGTGTGTCTATGCTCTCTGTAGTATAATAAATGCCAGGCAGTATGTTCTTTTCAGTTGGACTTAGTGCATTGTGTGCTTGGCAGTAATAGGATATAGTATAGGCTATACTATAGTATTTTATAGTTTACTATAGTATGCTGTGGGATATTGTGTGCTATTTTGTGTGTGTGTGTGTGTGTGTGTGTGTGTGTGTGGTGTATTTTGTTGTGGTGTGTGTATGTTGCCATGGTGTGTGTGTGTATGTGTGGGTGTGTGTGTGTGTTAAAGGTAGGCATACTACATGGAGAGTGTAGTGTGTGTGTGTGTGTGTGTGGTGTTTAGTATGTATTATGGTCATGATTAAATGGTTCGTTAAAGGGATGCTCGTTACCACACAAGTAGCAGTTAGATAGAAAATACATCATAAGGATAAAAAGTCATAGTCAATAATTCCTGATGGAGGGAGGGGAGTGAAGAGGGAGAGAGATGGAGGGAGAGAAAGAGATGAAGAGAAAGGGAAAGAGAGGGATTCATGGAAAAAGAGAGGGAGACGTTTTCTTGTCATTACATTGGATTCCATTAAAGAACTCTGCGTTGCTGTAATTATTCCTGGTTATCTCTTTCCCCCTTCATCCCCCCCCGTTCTCTCTCCCAACCTCCCTCCACTTCCTTGGCTCTCCTATCCCTCACCTTCTCTACCTCCCATCCCTCCATCCCTCTCACAGCCTCTTATCTCTGATCCTCTCCCTCACCTTCCCCCTTTTCCCCCACTCCTTTATTTTCCTCCCCTACCTCACCCCTCCTCCCTCCCTACTCATTTCCTTAGCAGCTGGATGAGCTAGTGTTGGGCTTCTGGCTGCCCTCCCTTACCCATCCTCTCCCCCACCCTCCCCCTCTCCCTCCTCCTCTAGTATTGGGTCTGATCTCCTCCTCTACCCTCACCTCTTCTTTCCCCTTCCCATCCTCTCCTCCTCCTCTCTTCAACAACTAGAGGTGCTAGTATTGGGACTAGTGCTGCCCTCTATGGTTCCTTCTGGGGGCTGCTGTGGCTCTGGGGCCAGGGTTGGGCTTGGAGTCAGGGCATGGGCAGGGGCCAACTGATTAACAGGGACCAGGGCTGTCCCTCCTCCACCTGCACCTCCCCCTCCCCATCCTCCTCCTCTGTAGTCCCTGGCGTCCCTCTCTCGGAGCAGGTGGAGCAGGGTGGTGTGCTGGGCAGACAGCGTGGCAGACAGGTGGGCAGGCAGGGCACTGAAGCCGGCGGTCAGCTGCTCCACCCGTGTTTCCAAAGACAGCATCTGCCGCTCCAGGTCCTCACTGCGGTCGTTCAGCTCTGACATCAGCTCGTACATCACGCTTTGCATCTGTACTCGCACGGACGCACACACACACACACACACACACACACACACACACACACACACACACACACACACACACACACACACACACACACACACACACACACACACACACACACACACACACACACACAGGAGATAATTTAACAATGACATACACATGGTTGAGGTCAGTTTGAATTAAAGTCACTCAATTCAGGAAGTGATTTGAATTTGACCCAATCCCTGGAGAGATATGGAGGATTGAGTAAGAGAGCCATGAAAAAGGGAGAGAGAGCAGAGAAGAGGAGTGAGTGTGAGGAAGGGAACCCTCTGTGTGGGCATTATCATCTGGTAAAGGCAGAATAAGAAAGGAGAGAGAGAGGGAGTAAAGGCAGAACAAGAAAGGAGAGAGAGAGAGTAAAGGTTGACTAAGAAAGGAGAGAGAGAGAGTAAATGTTGACTAAGAAAGGAGAGAGAGCGAGAGTAAAGGTTGACTAAGAAAGGAGAGAGCGAGAGTAAAGGTTGACTAAGAAAGGAGAGAGACAGAGAGAGTAAAGGTTGACTAAGAAAGGAGAGAGAGAGAGAGAGTAAAGGCTAACTAAGAAAGGAGCGAGAGAGAGTAAAGGTAGATAGAACATCTCTCCATTGCCCATCAGAGCAGCGTAACCATGGTAAAGAGAGTGGCCGATTGAGATAGAATCACTGGAAAATATGTGTGGCAGAAGGCACTGATCCATAGAGACACACACACCACCTACACACAGAACCACTTCTCTCTCTCTCTCTCTCTCTCTCTCTCTCTCTCTCTCTCTCTCTCTCTCTCTCTCTCTCTCTCTCTCTCTCTCTGTCTCTCTCTCTCTCTATATATATATATACAGTATATATATATATATATATATATATATTTCTCTCACTCTGTCCCCCTCTCTCTTTCTCTCTCTCTCTTTCTTTCTCTCACGCACGCACACACACCCACACATTAACAGAAAAACACCCCCTCCCTCTCTCCTCTCTTCTCTCGTTTCTCTCTCTGTCATCCCTTTTTTAACACTTGTTCCGGTTGCTAGGAGACGCAAAGCCACAGAAACAGACAGGTCAGCATGGAAACAGTGGAATGCTGAGATATATTTGGGGGGCAAAGTTATGTGTGTGTCAGTGTATTGTGTGTGTGCGTGTGTGCTTCTTAAATACCAGCCTCTCATATCACGTTTGGACAGCTTTGGATATAAGTGCACGTTAGTAGCACTGATATTTGGCATTCTCGGCCACGTACATAGGCTTACAGTATGTGGCCTCGAGATTGCAGGGCTGCCTAAGACTAAAGCAAAGTAACTAGCGAGGTACCACTCTGTTGCAGCGGTTATTTACAGCAGAGCTGTTTAGAGAAAGTGCTTTCTGTATCCGTAAGTGTCCATGCATACAAAGTATGTGGCCTCCAGATTGCAGGCCTGCCTAAGACTAAAGCAAAGCAGTTGGCTAGGTACTGCTCTGTGTCAGCTGTCACGGGCAGCTTAGCTGTTTGGAGATGAAGGTGCTTTCTGTATCTATGTGTCCATGCATACAAAGTCACCAGTCAGTGGCAGAGGTAAACACTGCCTTCCAATATCCTGTATGATTACAGATTTCAGCATTAGACGTTGTGTGTGTGTGTGTGATGTGTGTGTGTGTGTGTGTAATGTGTGTGTGTGTGTCACCTTTGAGAGGTCCACCAGAGTGTTGGCCTGATCACTCAGTTTCCTCTGCTCCATCTTCACACTACGCAGTCTGCAAAAAAACCACACACACACCGTGATAAACATTTACACACTGTGACACATACACACATCGCTGATGCATCCACAACAGAGTCAAGCCAGAAAACTGCTAGGTCACAGCCAGGTAACAGTTATTAGCCCAGCTAGGTTAGCAGCAGGTGTATAGCATCAGATTATAGGATTAGACAGCATAGACCAGACCAGGAAGTACATACAGTAGCGCCATTCACTGGACAGGAGTTCCATTTGGCTTCCAGAGCTGGTATAAACCCATCATTGTCTAATCCATTTTCATGTCAGTCTAGACAGGTGTCAGACTGGCTAGACAACCTCTGCAACTAACTAACACAGGTTAACCACTGTTTGCATGGTCAATGGGATTTTTCATTCATCAGGGATGAGCTAGCTAGAAATAGGTATACACTTCTATATGAGCTTGCTATCAGGATGTTTCACATAATGATGCTGGGTCAGCCCTGTCAACCAATCACAATGCAGTGTTTCCTGTCCTGGAAATAACCACAGAGACCTAGGCTAGACAATATGTCTGGGTTGTTAATACATGCAAGTGTATTGAGGGCTGCGGGTCAGTGATGTGTGTGTGCGTGTGCTCTCACTGGTGGATGGCCTGCAGGAACTTCCTCTGGTGTTTGCGGACTCTGGAGTGGTCAATCTTCTTCTGTAGTTTGGTGTGTTTGTAGATGAGCCAAGTCTCCCTCAGAACGTTGGCCGCAGCATTTTTTATCTGCACGGAGAGAACACACACACATACACACACATACACACACATACACACACACAAACACAAACAGTTACACTTTAGCAACAGGTAGCTCCTGGCAACCGAGTCAGGCAGCAGATCTACACGGCCTCTTCCCCGGACCCATCTCTCTCTCTATCTTCCTCTCTCTCATTCTCAGTCTCTATCTCTCTTCCTCTCCCTCCGCACACAGACAATGTCTTCTTCTTTTAACTCCCTCCTCTGTTTCTTCTCTTCCCCTGGAGAGTAAAACAGTCCCTACTCTCTCTGTCCCTCCACATACATTTGCTCACATACAGTCAGTCACACACTGTCCTTAGGGAGAGTCAGCGTCCACAGCCCAATACTATTCATCCACACAGACCTGCCCTTAGGGAGAGTCAGCGTCCACAGCCCAATACTATTCATCCACACAGACCTGTCCTTAGGGAGAGTCAGCGTCCACAGCCCAATACTATTCATCCACACAGACCTGTCCTTAGGGAGAGTCAGCGTCCACAGCCCAATACTATTCATCCACACAGACCTGCCCTTAGGGAGAGTCAGTGTCCACAGCCCAATACTATTCATCCACACAGACCTGCCCTTAGGGAGAGTCAGCGTCCACAGCCCAATACTATTCATCCACACAGACCTGTCCTTAGGGAGAGTCAGCGTCCACAGCCCAATACTATTCATCCACACAGACCTGTCCTTAGGGAGAGTCAGCGTCCACAGCCCAATACTATTCATCCACACAGACCTGTCCTTAGGGAGAGTCAGCGTCCACAGCCCAATACTATTCATCCACACAGACCTGTCCTTAGGGAGAGTCAGCGTCCACAGCCCAATACTATTCATCCACACAGACCTGTCCTTAGGGAGAGTCAGTGTCCACAGCCCAATACTATTTATCCACACAGACCTGCCCTTAGGGAGAGTCAGCGTCCACAGCCCAATACTATTTATCCACACAGACCTGCCCTTAGGGAGAGTCAGCGTCCACAGCCCAATACTATTTATCCACACAGACCTGTCCTTAGGGAGAGTCAGCCTCCACATCCCAATACTAGGCCTGTGTAGCTCAGTTGGTAGAGCATGGCGCTTGCAACACCAGGGTTGTGGGTTCGATTCCCACGGGGGGCCAGTATGAAAATGTATGCACTCACTAACTGTAAGTCGCTCTGGATAAGAGCGTCTGCTAAATGACTAAAATGTAAATGTAAAATGTACTATTCATCCACACAGACCTGTCAAAGGAGAGAACTGGGAGGAGTCACAGTCACTGCCTCTGCCATTTCAAATCACATTCTAACACACACCATTCAACAAATCAAGCTTGATTCATTGAACCAGGTGTGTTAGTGCTGTGGTAGAACAAAACCCTGCACATACACTGTGGTTCCCCAAGACCAGGGTTGAAGAATACTGTTAAATCATCAGTAGGACACCCTGGAGGGTCGCAGTGATGGAGCATGTATCAATCTGTGAAATGGATCAATTTGCTCAGTGTGTTAGATGGTAAATACAGTCAGGTGTGCTGCATGGTTGGAACAACACACTGCTTCTGGAACTCTAGCACCAGGGATGCCTAGCTAGCCTTGTTATATATGTATATTCTGTATGGTTCAGTAGGTTGCTATGCAATTACAACAGGGGCCTGAAAAATCCCCTCAACCCCCTCCTTTGAATGAGAGAACATCTCTGAAGACATAAATTGAATGAGGACTTCAAAGAGACGCTGTGCAGTGAACAAAACAATTATCCCCCTGTCTGAGGAGCACAAAGGACCTGGCAGCACTGCTAATCAGCATGAGTCCACCGCAGTCAAGGACTGCACTCGCACATGCACGCACGCACAGACACACATGAACAGCAGTTTTTAGGGCCGGTGGGAGAGTTCATTCAACCTTTAGGAGAGTGTGTTTTAATCAGAAGGTAGACAAATAAAAGAAGGTAGGAAATGTAATTGTGTTTGCTGGTTGGCACATTCTGAAATGACAGTGTCATAATGATGTCACAACAACCCAAGGTGCTATCCCTAACAACTTTATTGACACGTAGTTACAACGTTATCATCCTTGTTAGTCACATAGGGATGCTGTTACCCACCGTGTCATAACCTATTTGTGTGTGACAACATCTTGGGTTATGGGTTCTTATAGGTTCTAATATAACAGTTGTTTGAAGTGTCATCCAATGATTAATTCACAGAGGTCATGTTTTAGTGAACCGAAGTTCCTCTAGAATACTGACATACAGGACAGGTTATTGGAGAGCAGGTTTAATAAACATCTAGTATCCACAGAACCCTTAGTAGATTGACAGGTCAAATCTCATCTATCAGCTGATTCATCTTATGATAAAGATCATAGTGATAAAAGATGGCATTCTATGTCTGCTCTGCTCAGAAAGTCTTTCTGCGGTAGTTTCAGGACCAAGATGAGCTGCACCTTCCTATTAATTTGGGATGAGGCCTGCAGATAGATTTCTCCTAAAGCATATAACAGGATCAGTACAACAGACAGCGGGGAATACAGACTGCAAGAGATTAGACATCTTGAATAATTGTTATCCTTTCACGTGTCCTGCTGTTTTCAGTGTTGATACTGAATGCATATTAACACAACATTAATTCAGATCAGCGATAGTTTAGGAAAGGAAGATAACCTAACAATGGGATTTCCTAAGGTCAAATGTTGTCTGCTCTATTCCATTCCTCCCTACTCAATCTGGTATCCCTATTAGGGCCATATGGCCATATCCTACCTAGCCAGCCATGTTGCTGCCATATGGCTTCCCCCTACAGATGTAGGATCTTAATTTGATCACCCTGCTGCAGGAGAACTTGTAGTGTATTTGAGGTTTAAAAATACTTCTGAAATTTGTAATTTCCACTTTTAAATTTCAGACTTGATTTTGCCTTATGAAAAATGTATAAATCCCTACACAAATGTCCATCCACATAATAATTCCAATTTCTTGTTGCTACAGGATTATTTTCCTGCTGTAGCAACCTGGCTGAAATTAGGATCCTACATCTGTACCTCCGCACTGGGCAGCCGTGTTGGTGCCATATGGGTTCCCTCTACCTGGGCACTGGACAACCATGTTGGTGCCATATGGTCATCATGGCCTGACCTCGTACCTGGAGTCAGCTTTGTTTCTATTCTGGCTCCTTCCTTACATAACACAGCAAACTCACTGTGACCAACATGCAAATGCAATATGAGGAACAATGGGGGTGGTTCTGACACTCCGCCTGTTAGAGCATGGTGCTAGCAACCCCAGAGTTAGGGGTTTGATTCCCACATGGGCTACATATATACTAACTAACCATGATATTATTATATTATTATTATCATATATACTACATAGGCATGTTATTATCATATCAACAGGTGTTTGAAAGGGAGTAAACCAAGAGGGGGGCAAGTTGCTGGGAATTCTGGGGGACCAGAGCTGGCTAGTCACCTCTATAGAACACTCCATATGAGGGGGAGACAGTGAGGGCTAAGGACATGACATCACTAAGTCCACTCCTCCATTGTGAGCATTGGAATGTCCCTCAGGGTGGGGTGGCCATCCACTCAATATACACAGTTTCACAGTCTAGATCCCAAAATCCAACAACTCCAGCAAAACAGTCCAACATCTGGTCACTAATCGGATAAACTGTGTGGTAACACTTAATATGGGATTACAGAATAACATGGACTGTCCTAACAGGTCAAGGACCAGAGAGATTATCTACAATCTAGATTATATTATTATCAATGGTTTTGTTTGTTTTTTAACTGGAGATTATCAATTATTATCATTTATAATGGTAATAATTGTCATGTGTTTGTGGATTGTCAATGGCAATTACCAACTAAGAGAACATGGTTTCTACAGCTTTATATGATTACTGTATGTTCCCATGGTAAAATGTGGTTTCTGATTACAGTGTAATTGATGTCTAATGTGTGCAGTGTGTGTGTGTGTGTGTGTGTGTGTGTGTGTGTATGATTAGCAATGAGGACAAGGCATTAGAATGGTGTTTTCCTGGAGAACACGTAACATCAACAAACTTCCAATTACCCTGGCAACGACCTCCCACCTCTGCAACGCTGAGTGTCACTGGCTAACGTGTTTACCTGTGACCTTTTACTCATATCAAAGGTGCCAAAGGAAGGAGACACGTCTCTCTCTCTCTCTCTCTCACACACACACACACACACACATAAACACACATTACACATGCACACACACATTTGCAAACACACACAGAGAGAGAGTGAGAGAGAGAGGGAGGGAGAGAGAGGGGGAGAGAGAAAGGGAGGGAGAGAGTGAGAGGAAGAAAGAGAGAGCGAGAGAGAGAGAGAGAGAGGGAGGGAGGGAGGGAGGGAGGGAGGGAGGGAGGGAGGGAGGGAGGGAGGGAGGGAGGGAGGGAGGGAAAGGAGAGAGTGAAAGAGAGAAAGAGAGAGGGAGCGAGAGAGAGAGCGAGAGAGAGGTACAAGGTCTTGTCATCTTCACTTGGAGCCTCTAATTAATGTCACCTAGGACGCAGGAGAAGCCTCTCCTTCTCAAGTTAAAGGCTTGGGGGAGGTGTGTGTGTTTGGGTTTTATTGGGATCAAACACCAAACACTAAATCAACAGATAGCCAACAGGTCAGTGAATAAAATACATTGTGCTTCCACCTCAAACTAATTGGCTTAGGGTTTAACCCAGGGGTGTCAAACTCATTCCATGGAGGGCCTAGGGTCTGCTGGCTTTTCCCCTTTCAATTAATACCTAGACAACCTGGTGAGGGGAATTCCTTACTAATCAGTGCCTTAATTCATCAATCATGTACAAGGGAGGAGCGAAAACCCGCAGACACTCGGCCCTCCGTGGAATGAGTTTGACACGTGGTTTAAGCAGTTTAACCCAGTGAATGCCATTAATTGACCAAGTTACTACGGGAGACAGAGGATGTTTTCTGACCAATAGAAAGAGTTCCCTGAAGGTTCTCATAATGTTACATCCTAACATTACAAACACACTTTACGAACATTTTCAAGTGGCCAAATGTTTATCTATGCCATAATGCTCAATGATGAATAAGAGAGAAAATGTCCTTGAAGTTCCCAGGCGGTGTATCCACAGTAGCAACCTTTAATACAATGAAGGTTCTGGAAAATGTACAATATAAAACAGCTCTAAGAAAACTACGCTCAACTATGGTCCTGAGTGAATTTTGCAGCCATTTTACAAATATTCTGGAGTCTGTTCCTCAACCCTAAAATCCCAGTTCTCTGTAACTGTGTGTGTGCCAGGCTGCAGGCAGGGTGCATGCCTCAGAGCATGTGCAGGCGTGTGTTTGTGCATTCGCCCATGCCAGTGAGTATGCCCGCGTGTAAGAAAAGCCAAACCCATCAGAGTGTGTCAAACTTCCTAAAGAGACCAAGTGGCTCCGCTGTTTTCCGCTGCGGTCTGGTCCGAGCTTCCCCTTCCCAGAGGTGAGCTGAGAGCTGAGTCCTTCTCTCTCTTCACTGCGTCCATACTTTATCTAAACTGAAATTATTGATCACCTCTCTCTGCTCTGCTCTCCTCCTGCCTGCCAGATACACAGAGACATAATGTACCCTACATATTTGATAGTGGGAGCTATTTTTGAAACTTGGATCTTTAAACTGCATGAAAAATTGAGAAGGACCAGGGCATGGAGGGAAGGAGAGAGGGAGAGGGGGAGAGAGGGAGAGGGCAAGAGAGGGAGAGAAGGGCCCAGGGGCAAAGAGAAGGTGGGTGAGAGATACAGATGGGAGAGGTAGAGAAAGATGTAGAAGGGGGAGAGAGAGAGAAAGAGGGTAAGGGATAAATATATGTCCCCCTGCCCAGTGCTTTCCATACTGGCAACACAACACTCTCTCTTGGAGGAACAGTGTTCCATCATTGCAGGGTGACATGCGTGCATCTGAGGGACAGTCAGAGCTTGCGTGCTGCTCGGGAGTCATCAGTGCTTTCAGCGCTCTAAAACCCTCACACCAACCCCCCTGTTTCTAACCCTAAAGCAGAGAACCAGATCAGAGGCCAACAGCATATACACACACACTCACACTCACATACACACACACACACATACCCTCTTGGTGAGTTGTGTGTCCATCATGAAGTTGTGGACGTGTTTCTCCGCCTTGGTCAACTCCAGCTTCCTTGCTACCACGGCAACCACTAGAGCTGTACAGCCTGCACCCTGAGAGAGAGAAAGAGAGAGAGAGAGAGCGAGAGAGAGAGAGAGAGAGAGAGAGAAAGAGAGGAGTGAGTGAGTGAGAGATGAGAGTCAACACAATCTGTCAATCAGTGGATCTCAATTAGGAAAAGCGAGGGAAAGAAAGGTGGAGTGAGAGAGAATGAATCTCAGACAAGAGAGAGAGAGAGAGAGAGAGAGAGAGAGAGAGAGACAGAGAGAGAGAGAGAGAGAGAGAGATTCACTTGGGATTGGGGCTGTAGATTCCACTTAATGAATGTATCTAGCAGGATCGAAACAACAGATAGAATGTGGAATACTATGGTCTCAGCACGGCTTTAGAAAACTATAAAAAGTCTGACGTTAGGAAAATGTCTGACAAACTTTGATTTTAGGGAGAACTATGGCTTGAATGGAGTCTCACAGACATCCCTGGGAGAGAAAAGCAAAGTAAGTGTAATATTAAATACTGTTTTATACGGTAGAATATGTTTCTGAAGAGGGAGAGGGAGATAGAGAGGGAGGAGAAAGAGAGAGAACAGGAATGTGCCGGTGAGAGAGGAGGAGAGGAAGATGGAGGGATGAAGGAGGTATTACAGTTTTTTTGGATTGCTTACACACTAAAATTAAAAGTAGTACACTATTAGCAAAACCTTACACTCAAGAAGCAAAACATCAGCCCATATTTGCACAACTATAAGCACATTGTCAACCTTACACTTGTTGCAAAACTCTACACACAGTGATTTGCAAAACACTAAACACACTTAACATACATTACACACAAAAATCTATCATGAAGTCACGTCCTTGCAATACCAAAGCACTGACTGTCAAATTACCACACCGTCCAACCAATTGGTTCAACACAGTCATCAGGTGTGCAAACACTCGTTTGCTTAATTGTAGACACACCAATCAGGTGTATAAGCACTATAAAAAGCAGCAGGTGAGTTCATCGGTCTTCAAGCACAATGGAAAGAGTCAGAGAAAGAGTAAGACGAGGAGGAGGAGGAGGAGGAGGACGACGAGGAGAACGAGGAGGAGGACGAGGAGAACGAGGAGAACGAGGAGGACGAGGAGGACGAGGAGAACGAGGAGGAGGACGAGGAGAACGAGGAGAACGAGGAGGACGAGGAGGACGAGGAGAACGAGGAGGACGAGGAGGAGAACGAGGAGGAGGAGGAGGAGGAGGAAGGGGAGGAAGAGGAAGAGGAAGAGGAAGACAAGAAGGTGCTCAAAGAGGACCGAATCTGACAAATGAGATCCGCGCAACACTGGTTGACCACATTGTCAACCACGGCCTGACGCTGAGGGAGGCTGGACTGCGAGTACAGCCAAATCTAAGCCGATATACAGTGGCAAGTGTGATGAGAACATTTCGACTGGAAAATAGGTATTGTAAAAATATCATCATATCAAAAACATCTGCACGGTTTCAGTAACTGCTTACAGTACTATATTCTATGCACTATCAGCACTTCTGTTACATTTTCCTGTGAAATTACTGTACTATTGTATACTGTTTTTTTTTCTACATAGGATTGAGGGTCAGGGACGACAAGGGGGAAGGCCTCCTATGTTCACAGAACAGCAAGAGAGGGAGATAGTAAACATGGTTTTGGCCAACAATGCTATAACACTCAAGCAGCTCCAAGCTAACATTGTCAATAACCACGCCATTTTCAACGATATCCATCAGGTCTCAACATCAACACTGGCACGCATCCTAAAAAAAAACATATTCAAATGAAGCAAATTTATCGAGTGCCTTTCGAGCGCAATTCCGAAAGGGTGAAACGACTGCGGCATGATTATGCAGAGGTATGTATTCACTTTAGCAGTGTGATCTTGCATACTGTCTCATAATCTTTTACTGTACTGTAATATGTATACTAGATCTACACTGAACTACACAATTTTGCCTGACACTGTTTTTCAGAGAGTTTTACGAATGGATGGAGAGGAGATCCAGCATGAGTTCATTTACGTAGATGAGGCTGGGTTCAACCTGACGAGAACACGAAGGAGGGGAAGAAACATCATTGGCCACAGGGCTATAGTCAATGTCCCAGGGCAACGTGGGGGTAATATAACACTCTGTGCAGCCATTACACAGAATGGGGTCCTCCACCGCCATGCCCATATGGGCCCTTACAACACAGCACTCATACTTACATTCTTGGACCAATTGCACAACATAACAGCAGCAAATCAAATCGATCATATGCAATACATTGTTGTCTGGGACAATGTGTCTTTCCACCGCTCTGCTCTGGTTCAGAACTGGTTTCAGCAACATCCACATTTCACCGTCCTATATCTTCCACCATACTCTCCATTCCTCAACCCTATAGAAGAGTTTTTCTCGGCATGGCGGTGGAAGGTATATGATCTCCGTCTCCAGGCTGAGGTACCCCTCATCCAAGCCATGGAGGAGGCCTGTGACCAGATGGAGGTAGCAGCAATGCAAGGATGGATTCGTCATTACAGTTTTTTACGATTGCTTACACACTAAAATTAAACTTTTCCCACAATTAGCAAAACCTTACACTCAAGGAGCAAAACACAAGGCTAGATTTGCACAACTGTAAGCACATTGTCAGCTTCACACTATTGGCAAAACATTACACACAGTGATTTGCAAAACACTAAACACACTTGTATACATCAGACACAGAAGTATATCATGATGTCACTTCCTTGCAATTCCAAAGCACTGACTGTCAAATTACCACACCTATGAGCCAATCTGTTAAACACAGCCATCAGGTGCACAAACACATGATTGCTAAATTGTAGACACACCAATCAGGTTTAAGCACTATAAAAATGCAGCAGGTAGGTTCACCTGCCTTCAACCAAAATGGAAGGAGTCAGAAGAAGAGTGGGTGAGAGGAGGAGTACACAGAGGAGGAGAAGGAGGTAGAGGAAGAGGCAGAGGCCGAGCCAGAGGTCGAGGAAGACCTGAAGCAGGAGGAGAACGTGCACAAAGAAGAAGAGCACCAAACTTATCAAATGACATTCGTGCAACACTAGTGGACCATGTTGTGAACCACGGATTGACGCTGAGGGAGGCTGGACTGAGAGTTCAGCCAAATCTTAGCAGATATACAGTGGCATCTGTCATAAGGACTTTTCGACAGGAAAACAGGTAAAAGATCTGTCTACAGTTACAGTAATCAGCCGCTTATTGTATGCACCATATCAGCACTTGTGATACCCCTTCCTGTGACATTGTACAGTAAGTTACATGTATTATTCTCTACATAGGATTGAGGGTCAGGAATGACAAGGAGGAAGGGGGCCCATATTCACGCAAGAACAAGAGAGAGAGATAATAAACATGGTTTTGGCCAATAATGCTATCAGGCTCAGAGAACTACAAGCCAACATTATCGGTGACCATGCCATTTTCAATAATGTCCATCAGGTCTCTCAGTCAACACTGGCACGCATCCTGAAAAGACATCAGGTTCAAATGAAACAACTTTATCGAGTGCCTTTTGAGCGGAATTCAGAGAGGGTCAAACGGCTGCGGCATGAGAATGTGGAGGTTTGTATTGTTCACTTTAGCACTGTGATGTTGCATACTGCACACATGACTTTATTACATTGACTGTATACTAGACCTATCCTGAACTACACAATCTTGTCTTTCACTGTATTTCAGAGAGTTTTGCGGATGGATGCTGAGGAAATCCTGCATGAATTCATATATATTGATGAGGCCGGGTTCAACCTCACAAAAGCAAGAAGGAGAGGCAGAAATATCATTGGCCACAGGGCTATAATCAATGTCCCAGGGCAACGTGGGGGTAACATCACCCTTTGCGCTGCCATTTCACAGCATGGGGTTCTCCTCCGTCATGCCAAAATGGGCCCTAACAACACACCTCACATTCTCACATTTTTGGCCCGATTGCACCACATCGTCACAGCAGGTAATGAAAAAAATGAAATGCACCAGATGCAATACACTGTCATCTGGGACAATGTGTCATTCCACCGCTCTGCTTTGGTCCAGAACTGGTTTCAACACCATCCACAGTTGACAGTACTATACCTTCCACCATACTCTCCGTTTCTAAACCCTATCGAAGAGTTTTTCTCTGCATGGCGGTGGAAGGTTTACGATCTCCAGCCCCAGGCTCAGGTACCCCTCATTCAGGCCATGGAGGACGCCTGTGACCAAGTCGATGCCGCAGGATGGATTCGACATTCAAGACGGTTGTTCCCGCGTTGTCTTGCTAATGAGGATATTGCTTGTGATGTTGATGAAATTCTCTGGCCAGATCCAGCTCAGCGAAGGGATAATGTATAGTATGTTTACTGTAGTATTTTCTGTACAATATTGTCAGTTTTTTCAGATTATTTTTTATGTTTGTTGTTGTTATTTACTGTAATTGTAAACTGTACTGGATACAGTATTTTACGTTTGTCTGTTGTTTGCTGAGCTAACAGTGTTATGCACACTACTGTAGTAGCATGAAAACTGGGACATGTTTTGTTGTGATTCTCCATGTTGACATGTTGACTGATTTGGGTATATGGAGAGAAATAAATGATATTTTCCTCAGTCTGCAGCATTGGTCTTGTGTAGTGTTTGTATAGTTGCACTTTCTCTGTGTACTTCATTTACAGTACTCTAATCACTGAGAATTAGACTTGCTAAAGGTGTTTTAGGTTAGCAAAAGCAGTGTGTAACTGGTTCAAAAAGATTGAAGTCATATGAAATGTGTGTGTTTCGTATGGTAACAAAATATTGTTTTTATGAAGTTGTGCATAATTTTGACAAAAGTGTTCCATTTTGCAAAAGATCTGAAGTGTTGTGCTACTTTGGTGTAGGGTTGTGCTAATTGTATGTAGTGTTTTGACAAACCGGGCCCTGTTTTCAAAATTGTGCTTACAGTTTTTTTGGATTGCTTACACACTAAAATTAAAAGTAGTACACTATTAGCAAAACCTTACACTCAAGAAGCAAAACATCAGCCCATATTTGCACAACTATAAGCACATTGTCAACCTTACACTTGTTGCAAAACTCTACACACAGTGATTTGCAAAACACTAAACACACTTAACATACATTACACACAAAAATCTATCATGAAGTCACGTCCTTGCAATACCAAAGCACTGACTGTCAAATTACCACACCGTCCAACCAATTGGTTCAACACAGTCATCAGGTGTGCAAACACTCGTTTGCTTAATTGTAGACACACCAATCAGGTGTATAAGCACTATAAAAAGCAGCAGGTGAGTTCATCGGTCTTCAAGCACAATGGAAAGAGTCAGAGAAAGAGTAAGACGAGGAGGAGGAGGAGGAGGAGGACGACGAGGAGAACGAGGAGAACGAGGAGGACGAGGAGGACGAGGAGGACGAGGAGGACGAGGAGAACGAGGAGGAGGACGAGGAGAACGAGGAGAACGAGGAGGACGAGGAGGACGAGGAGAACGAGGAGGAGGAGAACGAGGAGGACGAGGAGGAGAACGAGGAGGAGGAGGAGGAGGAGGAAGGGGAGGAAGAGGAAGAGGAAGAGGAAGACAAGAAGGTGCTCAAAGAGGACCGAATCTGACAAATGAGATCCGCGCAACACTGGTTGACCACATTGTCAACCACGGCCTGACGCTGAGGGAGGCTGGACTGCGAGTACAGCCAAATCTAAGCCGATATACAGTGGCAAGTGTGATGAGAACATTTCGACTGGAAAATAGGTATTGTAAAAATATCATCATATCAAAAACATCTGCACGGTTTCAGTAACTGCTTACAGTACTATATTCTATGCACTATCAGCACTTCTGTTACCTTTTCCTGTGAAATTACTGTACTATTGTATACTGTTTTTTTTTCTACATAGGATTGAGGGTCAGGGACGACAAGGGGAAGGCCTCCTATGTTCACAGAACAGCAAGAGAGGGAGATAGTAAACATGGTTTTGGCCAACAATACTATAACACTCAAGCAGCTCCAAGCTAACATTGTCAATAACCACGCCATTTTCAACGATATCCATCAGGTCTCAACATCAACACTGGCACGCATCCTAAAAAAAAAACATATTCAAATGAAGCAAATTTATCGAGTGCCTTTCGAGCGCAATTCCGAAAGGGTGAAACGACTGCGGCATGATTATGCAGAGGTATGTATTCACTTTAGCAGTGTGATCTTGCATACTGTCTCATAATCTTTTACTGTACTGTAATATGTATACTAGATCTACACTGAACTACACAATTTTGCCTGACACTGTTTTTCAGAGAGTTTTACGAATGGATGGAGAGGAGATCCAGCATGAGTTCATTTACGTAGATGAGGCTGGGTTCAACCTGACGAGAACACGAAGGAGGGGAAGAAACATCATTGGCCACAGGGCTATAGTCAATGTCCCAGGGCAACGTGGGGGTAATATAACACTCTGTGCAGCCATTACACAGAATGGGGTCCTCCACCGCCATGCCCATATGGGCCCTTACAACACAGCACTCATACTTACATTCTTGGACCAATTGCACAACATAACAGCAGCAAATCAAATCGATCATATGCAATACATTGTTGTCTGGGACAATGTGTCTTTCCACCGCTCTGCTCTGGTTCAGAACTGGTTTCAGCAACATCCACATTTCACCGTCCTATATCTTCCACCATACTCTCCATTCCTCAACCCTATAGAAGAGTTTTTCTCGGCATGGCGGTGGAAGGTATATGATCTCCGTCTCCAGGCTGAGGTACCCCTCATCCAAGCCATGGAGGAGGCCTGTGACCAGATGGAGGTAGCAGCAATGCAAGGATGGATTCGTCATTCAAGACGTTTCTTTCCAAGGTGTCTTGCTAATGACAACATTGCCTGCGATGTTGATGAAATTCTCTGGCCAGATCCAGCTAGGCGAAGAGACAATGTCTAGTTATTTATTTTAATTTTTTTTAAACTTACAATACGTAAAGTGACGTTTGGTTACAGTATTATGAATCTCCATGTCAACATTTTGGGCGTGTTGAGAAATAAATGAGTTTCTTCAGTCTGCAACATTGGTCTTGTGTAGTGTTTGGTGAATTTACATTATATTTGTACTTTGTTG
>NW_025535244.1:17500-47500 GCF_020615455.1 Coregonus clupeaformis | reverse complement strand
ACTGTCTGTTAACTCTCAATTAACTATCTGCTAACAGTCTGCTAACTGTATGCTAACTCTCAGCTAACTCTCTGCTAACTGTCAGCTAACTGTCTGTTAACTGTCAGCAAACTAGTGGTGCGCGTCGTCAGCCAGGTCCGGCCCGTTCCTGCTCCCCGCATCCAGCCAGTGGTGCGTATGTCCAGTCCGGCACGGCCCGTGCTTGTTCCACCGGTGCCTGGTCCGGCACCGGTCAGCTGCTCCACTCCGGAGCCAGAGCAATCCGCTCCACCGGGGTCCAGTCCAGCTCCGGTCAGCGGCTCCACTCCAGAGCCAGAGCAGTCCGCTCCACCGGTGCCTGATCCAGCTCCGGTCAGCGGCTCCACTCCGGAGCCAGAGCAGTTCGATCCACCGTCGTCGGGTCCAGCTCCAGTCAGCGGTTCCAGTCCAGACCCAGACGTCAGCCCCTCTCCAGGTTCGGGGTCTCCCACACCAGGGTCCAGACAGGGCTTGGTACGTCGTGGGAGGAAGGAGAGGGGAAGCAGCGCGCCGAGGTCCAGACCAGATCAGGGGCGCAACGGGGAGGTGGAGAGTAAGTGGTGGTCACACCCGGAGCCGGATCCACCTCCGAGGCGGAATGCCCACCCGGCCCCTACCCTGTTATGTTTAGGTGGCGCGGTCGGAGTCCGTACCTTTGGGGGTACTGTCACGCCCTGACTCTGAGGACTTGTATTTGTTGAGTCAGGGTGTGTATTTTCCATGTTGTGTGTATCTATGTTGATTTCTATATTTTAGATCTAGCATGTGCAGATCTATGTTGGCCGGGGTGGTTCCCAATCAGAGGCAGCTGTAGCTCGTTGTCTCTGATTGGGGACCATACTTAGGCAGCCTTTTGGCACCTGTTAGTTGTGGGATATTGTTCCGTGTGAGGTATGTTATTTGTCTACCTTGGACTTCACGTTTCGTTTGTTGTTTTTGTCGTGTTGTTTATTCGTTAATAAACATGTATGCTTATCACGCTGTGCCTTGGTCCGTCTCGTTCGTAAACGATCGTGACATGGAAGAAGGTACTCTGGTCAGATGAGACTAAAATTGAGCTTTTTGGCCATCAAGGAAAACGCTATGTCTGGCGCAAACCCAACACCTCTCATCACCCCGAGAACACCATCCCCACAGTGAAGCATGGTGGTGGCAGCATCATGCTGTGGGGATGTTTTTCATCGGCAGGGACTGGGAAACTGGTCAGAATTGAAAGAATGATGGACGGCGCTAAATACAGGGAAATTCTTGAGGGAAACCTGTTTCAGTCTTCCAGAGATTTGAGACTGGGACAGAGGTTCACCTTCCAGCAGGACAATGGCCCTAAGCATACTGCTAAAGCAACACTCGAGTGGTTTAAGGGGAAACATTGAAATGTCTTGGAATGGCCTAGTCAAAGCCCAGACCTCAATCCAATTGAGAATCTGTGGTATGACTTAAAGATTGCTGTACACTAGCGGAACCCATCCAACTTGAAGGAGCTGGAGCAGTTTTGCCTTGAAGAATGGGCAAAAATCCCAGTGGATAGATGTGCCAAGCTTATAGAGACATACCCCAAGAGACTTGCAGCTGTAATTGCTGCAAAATGTGGCTCTACAAAGTATTGACTTTGGGGGGGTGAATAGTTATGCACGCTCAAGTTTTCATTTTTTTTGTCTTAATTCTTGTTTGTTTCACCCCAAAAAATATTTTGCATCTTCAAAGTGGTAGGCATGTTGTGTAAATCAAATGATACAAACCCCCAAAAAATCAATTTTAATTCCAGGTTGTAAGGCAACAAAATAGGAAAAATGCCAAGGGGGGTGAATACTTTCGCAAGCCACTGTAAATCCCCATGGATTGATGAGGAATTGAAAAATGGTATGGTTGAGAGGGATGAGGCAAAAGAGATGGCAAATAGGTCTGGCTGTACAACCGATTGGCAAACGTACTGCAAATTGAGAAATCATGTTACTAAACTGAATAAAAAGAAGAAGAAACTACACTATGAAACAAAGATAAATGACATAAAGAATTATAGTAAAAAGCTTTGGAGCACCTTAAATGAAATTTTGGGCAAAAAGGCTAACTCTGCTCCATCATTCATTGAATCAGATGGCTCATTCATCACAAAACCCACTGATATTGCCAACTACTTTAATGATTTTTTCATTGGCAAGATTAGCAAATTTAGGCATGACATGCCAGCAACAAACGCTGACACTACACATCCAAGTATATCTGACCATGATTATGAAAGACAAGCATTGTAATTTTGAATTCCGTAAAGTAAGTGTGGAAGAGGTGAAAAAAGTATTATTGCTGATCAACAATGACAAGCTACCGGGGTTTGACAACTTGGATGGAAAATTACTGAGGATAATAGCGGACGATATTGCCACTCCTATTTGCCATATCTTCAATTTAAGCCTACTAGAAAGTGTGTGCCCTCAGGCCTGGAGTGAAGCAAAAGTTATTCCCCTACCTTAGAATAGTAATGTCCCCTTAACTGGCTCAAATAGCCGACCAATCAGCCTGTTACCAAACCTTACGTAAACTTTTGGAAAAAATGGTGTTTGACCAGATAAAATGCTATTTTACAGTAAACAAATTGACAACATACTTTCAGCACGCTTATAGGAAGGACATTCAACAAGCACAGCACTTACACAAATGACTGATGATTGGCTGAGATATAAATATTGTGGGGGCTGTTTTGTTAGACTTCAGTGCGGCTTTTGACATTATCAATCATAGTCTGTTGCTGGAAAAACGTATGTGTTATGGCTTTACACCCCCTGCTATATTGTGGATTAAGAGTTAGCTGTCTAACAGAACACAGAGGGTGTTCTTTAATTGAAGCCTCTCCAACAAATCCAGGTAGAATCAGGAATTTCCCAGGGCAGCTGTCTAGGCCTCTTACTTTTTTCAATCTTTACTAACGACATGCCACTGGCTTTGAGTAAAGCCAGTGTGTCTATGTATGCGGATGACTCAACACTATACACGTCAGCTACCACAGCGACTGAAATGACAGCAACACTTAACAAAGAGCTGCAGTTAGTTTCAGAATGGGTGGCAAGGAATAAGTTAGTCCTAAATATTTCAAAAACTAAAAGCATTGTATTTGGGACAAATCATTCACTAAACCCTAAACCTCAACTAAATCTTGTAATGAATAATGTGGAAATTGAGCAAGTTGAGGAGACTAAATTGCTTGGAGTAACCCTGGATTGTAAACTGTCATGGTCAAAACATATTGATACAACAGTAGCTAGGATGGGGAGAAGTCTGTCTATAATAAAGCGCTGCTCTGCATTCTTAACACTATCAACAAGGCAGGTCCTACAGGCCCTAGTTTTGTCGCACCTGGACTACTGTTCAGTCGTGTGGTCAGGTGCCACAAAGAGGGACCAATGTAATTGGCTCAGAACAGGTCAGCACGGCTGGCCCTTGGATGTACACAGAGAGCTAACATTAATAATATGCATGTCAATCTCTCCTGGCTCAAAGTGGAGGAGAGATTGACTTCATCACTAGTTGTATTTGTGAGAGGTATTGACATGTTGAATGAACCGAGCTGTCTGTTTGAACTACTGGCACACAGCTCGGACACCCATGCATACCCCACAAGACATGCCACCAGAGGTCTCTTCACAGTCCCCAAGTCAAGACCAGACCATGGGAGGCGCACAGTACTACCTAGACCCATGATTACATGGAACTCTATTCCACATCAAGTAACTCACGCCAGCAGTAAAATTAGATTTAAAAAACAGATAAAAATACACCTTATGGAACAGCGGGGACTGTGAAGCAACACAAACATAGACACATGCATACAAACACACGATAACATATGCACTATACACAAAAAAAATGGAAGAAGTTCAAGATGACAGTCAATCACCCTCGGTCTGGGGCTCCATGCAAGATCTCACCTCGTGGGGCATCAATGATCATGAGGAAGGTGAGGGATCAGCCCAGAACTACACGGCAGGACCTGGTCAATGACCTGAAGAGAGCTGGGACCACAGTCTCAAAGAAAACCATTAGTAACACACTACGCCGTCATGGATTAAAATCCTGCAGCGCACGCAAGGTCCCCCTGCTCAAGCCAGCGCATGTCCAGGCCCGTCTGAAGTTTGCCAATGACCATCTGGATGATCCAGAGGAGGAATGGGAGAAGGTCATGTGGTCTGATGAGACAAAAATAGAGCTTTTTGGTCTAAACTCCACTCGCCGTGTTTGGAGGAAGAAGAAGGATGAGTACAACCCCAAGAACATCATCCCAACCATGAAGCATGGAGGTGGAAACATCATTCTTTGGGGATGCTTTTCTGCAAAGGGGACAGGACGACTGCACCGTATTGAGGGGAGGATGGATGGGGCCATGTATCGCGAGATCTTGGCCAACAACCTCCTTCCCTCAGTAAGACATTGAAGATGGGTCGTGGCTGGGTCTTCCAGCATGACAACGACCCGAAACACACAGCCAGGGCAACTAAGGAGTGGCTCTGTAAGTAGCATCTCAAGGTCCTGGAGTGGCCTAGCCAGTCTCCAGACCTGAACCCAATTGAAAATCTTTGGAGGGAGCTGAAAGTCCTTATTGCCCAGCGACAGCCCCGAAACCTGAAGGATCTGGAGAAGGTCTGTATGGAGGAGTGGGCCAAAATCCCTGCTGCAGTGTGTGCAAATCTGGTCAAGACCTACAGGAAACGTATGATCTCTGTAATTGCAAACAAAGGTTTCTGTACCAAATATTAAGTTCTGCTTTTCTGATGTATCAAATACTTATGTCATGCAATAAAATGCAAATTAATTACTTAAAAATCCTACAATGTGATGTTCTGGATTTTTGTTTTAGATTCCGTCTCTCACAGTTGAAGTGTACCTATGATAAAAATTACAGACCTCTACATGCTTTGTAAGTAGGAAAATCTGCAAAATCGGCAGTGTATCAAATACTTGAGAGTAGAGTAGAGGCCTGAGGGCACACACTTAATATGTTGTGAAATCTGTTATGACTGTATTGTAATGTTTTTTAAATGTATTTTGCTGGACCCCAGGAAGAGTAGCTAATGGGGATCCATAATAAATACAAATACAAATACAAACTCTCAGCTAACTGTCTGCTAACTGTCTGCTAACTGTCTGCTAACTCTCAGCTAACTGTCTGCTAACTGTCTGCTATCTCTCAGCTAACACACAAGGAACCTAAGTGATCCCATTATCCCAGTCACACCATTACTCTGAGACATCATTATGGCCGTATTTCTGGTATCATTATGAACACACTCTAACCATATTGCTTTAATTGCTGTGTTTTTCCTGCTCAGTTGATGTTTGCTTTCTTAATTGCTGTGGTTGCTGTTGATACTGTCGCCAGGGTGATAGTTATGAGAAAGTGCTAAGAGCAGGGTTTCAGTAGAGACCCTCCCCTTCAGGGAGAGACGGGGCGAGCGAGAGAGAGAGAGAGAGAAAGAGACGCACAAGTGGTTATCTCAACCCTGTTACCACGAAAATACTTCCACCTTGCTACCATACAGCGGGTAAACGCAAGTATTTCCCGTGACTGTGCATCAAAACCAAATGTCTACCTGGCCCACCACTCCACCCTGGGCGTGAACAGCCTTTATGACTGGGTCCACCTATACAAGGCAGCAGTGCCCACCTTCGCCCAGACCCTAAAGGATATCGCCCTCAACCGCAGACCCAACACCTCACACAGGAGCAACAGATCAACAGACACCCCGCCCAGACCAGCGAGACACTCTCCCAGACCTGCGGGACCCCCCCCTAGGACCAACACATAGAGGACCCCCGCAGAGAGGACCTACATCCAGACCACAGCACCATCAACCACATCTACACCCCCACCCCCACCAATTAATTCCCCCCCAAGTCAACCATGCCCACACCCCATTTAGGCCCCCTCAAATCAGACCTATGCCCCTCCTACCCACCCCAAGCCCCCCACTCCCACAAAGAGGGTCTCAACATGAAAGTCACACATACGCCCAGGCCGTAAGCAGGCAAACAGGCCCAACACCCACTCTTACACTAGCCCAAGCCAATGGCATGTACCAGATGCTCAGCAGGCTCTGCTCACAATTACTGGCCTGAGGCCAAACCACACAACCAACAACATTAGACACTTTATGGAACACAAAGCCTTCACTATTTCATCCTGGAATATCCAAGGCCTGGGGTCATTTGCCTTTGGCCTAAAGAGCAGGAATCTGGACTTCACCAAAGAAATCGGAAATACAGACATTGTCATCCTACAAGAAACATGGTATAGAGGAGACGGACCCACTGGTTGCCCTCTAGGTTACAGAGAGCTGGTAGTCCCATCCACCAAACTACCAGGTGTGAAACAGGGAAGGAACTCAGGGGGTATGCTAATTTGGTATAGAGCAGACCTAACTCACTCTATTAAATTAATCAAAACAGGAACATTTTACATTTGGTTAGAAATTCAAAAGGAAATTATCTCAACTGAGAAAAATATCCTCCTGTGTGCTACCTATATCCCCCCACTAGAATCCCCATACTTTAATGAAGACAGTTTCTCCATCCTGGAGGGGTAAATCAATCATTTCCAGACCCAGGGACATGTACTAGTCTGTGGCGACCTAAATGCCAGAACTGGACAAGAACCTGACACCCTCAGCACACAGGGGGACAAACAACTACCTGGAGGTGACAGCATTCCCTCCCCCATATGCCCCCCTAGGCACAACTACGACAACATAACCAACAAAAACGGGTCACGACTCCTGCAGCTCTGTCGCACACTGGGTATGTACAGTGAGGGAAAAAAGTATTTGATCCCCTGCTGATTTTGTACGTTTGCCCACTGACAAAGAAATGATCAGTCTATAATTTTAATGGTAGGTTTATTTGAACAGTGAGAGACAGAATAACAACAAAAAAATCCAGAAAAAACGCATGTCAAAAATTTTATAAATTGATTTGCATTTTAATGAGGGAAATAAGTGTTTGACCCCCTCTCAATTAGAAAGATTTCTGGCTCCCAGGTGTCTTTTATACAGGTAACGAGCTGAGATTAGGAGCACACTCTTAAAGGGAGTGCTCCTAATCTCAGCTTGTTACCTGTATAAAAGACACCTGTCCACAGAAGCAATCAATCAATCAGATTCCAAACTCTCCACCATGGCCAAGACCAAAGAGCTCTCCAAGGATGTCAGGGACAAGATTGTAGACCTACACAAGGCAGGAATGGGCTACAAGACCATCGCCAAGCAGCTTGGTAAGAAGGTGACAACAGTTGGTGCGATTATTCGCAAATGGAAGAAACACAAAATAACTGTAAATCTCCCTCGGCCTGGGGCTCCATGCAAGATCTCACCTTGTGGAGTTGCAATGCGGTGAGGAATCAGCCCAGAACTACACGGGAGGATCTTGTCAATGATCTCAAAGCAGCTGGGACCATAGTCACCAAGAAAACAATTGGTAACACACTACGCCGTGA
The DNA here is from genome assembly GCF_020615455.1 of Coregonus clupeaformis. Classification (NCBI taxonomy): domain Eukaryota; kingdom Metazoa; phylum Chordata; class Actinopteri; order Salmoniformes; family Salmonidae; genus Coregonus; species Coregonus clupeaformis. Next base: position 40,005 of record NW_025535244.1, on the reverse strand, counting down.
AGGACTGAAATCCTGCAGCGCCCGCAAGGTCCCCCTGCCCAAGAAAGCACATATACAGGCCCGTCTGAAGTTTGCCAATGAACATATGAATGATTCAGAAGTGTTGTGGTCAGATGAGACCAAAATCGAGCTCTTTGGCATCAACTCAATTCGCCGTGTTTGGAGGAGGAGGAATGCTGCCTGTGACCGTAAGAACACCATCCCCACCATCAAACATGGAGGTGGAAACATTATGCTTTTGGGGGTGTTTTTCTGCTAAGGGGACAGGACAACTTCCCCACATCAAAGGGACGATGGACGGGGCCATGTACCATCAAATCTTGGGTGAGAACCTCCTTCCCTCAGCCAGGGCATTGAAAATGGGTCGTGGATGGGTATTCCAGCATGACAATGACCCAAAACACACGGCCAAGGCAACAAAGGAGTGGCTCAAGAAGAAGCACATTAAGGTCCTGGAGTGGCCTAGCCAGTCTCCAGACCTTAATCCCATAGAAAATCAGTGGAGGGAGCTGAAGGTTCGAGTTGCCAAATGTCAGCCTCAAAACCTTAATGACTTGGAGAAGATCTGCAAAGAGGAGTGGGACAAAATCCCTCCTGAGATGTGAGCAAACCTGGTGGCCAACTACAAGAAACGTCTGACCTCTGTGATTGCCAACAAGGGTTTTGCCTACCAAGTACTAAGTCATGTTTTGCAGAGGGGTCAAATACTTATTTCCCTCATTAAAATGCAAATCAATTTATAACATTTTTGACATGCGTTTTTCTGGATTATTTTGTTGTTATTCTGTCTCTCACTGTTCAAATAAACCTACTATTAAAATTATAGACTGATCATGTATTTGTCAGTGGGCAAACTTACAAAATCAGCAGGGGATCAAATACTTTTTTCCCTCACTGTACATAGTCAATGGTAGGCTTCGAGGGGACTCCTATGGTAGGTACACCTATAGCTCATCTCTTGGCAGTAGTACTGTAGACTACTTTATCACTGACCTCAACCCAGAGTCTCTCAGAGCAAAATCACAGTCTACTTGAACAGAGCAATACTCAATCATGAGGCATCATAGCCAAAGGAACTGAATAATATTAAGAAAGGCTATAGATGGAAGGAAAGTCGTGTTGAAACCTACCAAAAAACAATTAGGAAACAACAAATTCAATCCATTCTAGACAACTTCCTGGATAAAACGTTCCACTGTAATAGTGAAGGTGTAAACTTGGCAGTAGAAAACCTAAACAGTATATTTTACCTCTCAGCTTCCCTATCAAATCTAAAAATCTCCAACAGAAAACCAAAGAAAAGTAATAACAGTGATAAATGGTTTGATGAAGAATGCAAAAACCTAAGAAAGAAATTGAGAAACCTATCCAACCAAAAACATAGAGACCCAGAAAACCTGAGCCTACGCCTTCACTATGGTGAATCACTAAAACAATACAGAAATACACTACGGAAAAAGAAGGAACAGCATGTCAGAAATCAGCTCAATGTAATTGAAGAATCCATAGACTCTAACCACTTCTGGGAAAATTGGAAAACACTAAACAAACAACAACACGAAGAGCTATCTATCCAAAACGGAGATGTATGGGTAAACCACTTCTCCAATCTTTTTGGCCCTATAACAGAGAACAAACAGCAAAAAAATATACATGATCAAATGCAAATCTTAGAATCAACTATTAAAGACTACCAGAACCCACTGGATTCTCCAATTCCATTGAATGAACTACAGGACAAAATACAAACCCTCCAACCCAAAAGGTCCTGTGGTGTTGATGGTATCCTCAATGAAATGATAAAATATACAGACCACAAATTTCAATTAGCTATACTTAAACTCTTTAACATCATCCTTAGCTCTGGCATCTTCCCCAATATTTGGAACCAAGGACTGATCACTCCAATCCACAAAAGTGGAGACAAATTTGACCCCAATAACTACCGTGGGATATGCGTCAACAGCAACCTTGGGAAAATCCTCTGCATTATCATTAACAGCAGACTAGTTCATTTCCTCAGTGAAAACAATGTACTGAGCAAATGTCAAATTGGCTTTTTACCAAATTACCGTACGACAGACCACGTATTCACCCTGCACACCCTAATTGACAAACAAACAAACCAAAACAAAGGCAAAGTCTTCTCATGCTTTCTTGATTTCAAAAAAGCTTTTGACTCAATTTGGCATTAGGGTCTGCTATACAAATTGATGGAAAGTGGGGTTGGGGGAAAAACATACAACATTATAAAATCCATGTACACAAACAACAAGTGTGCGGTTAAAATTGGCAAAAAACACACACATTTCTATCCACAGGGCCATGGGGTGAGACAGGGATGCAGTTTAAGCCCCACCCTCTTCAACATATATATCAACGAATTGGCGAGGGCACTAGAACAGTCTGCAGCACCCGGCCTCACTCTACTAGAATCTGAAGTCAAATGTCTTCTGTTTGCTGATGATCTGGTGCTTCTGTCACCAACCAAGGAGGGCCTACAGCAGCACCTAGATCTTCTGCACAGATTCTGTCAGACCTGGGCCCTGACAGTAAATCTCAGTAAGACAAAAATAATGGTGTTCCAAAAAAGGTCCAGTTGCCAGGACCACAAATACAAATTCCATCTAGACACACCGTTGCCCTAGAGCACACAAAAACTATACATACCTCGGCCTAAACATCAGCGCCACAGGTAACTTCCACAAAGCTGTGAACGATCTGAGAGACAAGGCAAGAAGGGCCTTCTATGCCATCAAAAGGAACATAAAATTTGACATACCAATTAGGATCTGGCTAAAAATACTTGAATCAGTTATAGAACCCATTGCCCTTTATGGTTCTGAGGTCTGGGGTCCGCTCACCAACCAAGAATTCACAAAATGGGACAAACACCAAATTGAGACTCTGCATGCAGAATTCTGCAAAACATCCTCTGTGTACAACGTAAAACACCAAATAATGCATGCAGAGCAGAATTAGGCCAATACCCGCTAATTATCAAAATCCAGAAAAGAGCCGTTAAATTCTATAACCACTTAAAAGGATGCGATTCCCAAACCTTCCATAACAAAGCCATCACCTACAGAGAGATGAACTTGGAGAAGAGTCCCCTAAGTAAGCTTGTCCTGGGGCTCTGTTCACAAACACAAACAGACCCCACACAGCCCCAGGACAACAACAACAACAACACAATTAGACCCAACCAAATCATGAGAAAACAAAAAGAGAATTACTTGACACATTGGAAAGAACAAACAAAAAAACAGAGCAAACTAGAATGCTATTTGGCCCTAAACAGAGAGTACACAGTGGCAGAATACCTGACCACTGTGACTGACGCAAACTTAAGGAAAGCTTTGACTATGTACAGACTCAGTGAGCATAGCCTTGCTATTGAGAAAGGCCGCCGTAGGCAGACCTGGCTCTCAAGAGAAGACAGGCTATGTGCACACTACCCACAAAATTAGGTGGAAACTGAGCTGCACTTCCTAACCTCCTGCCAAATGTATGACCATATTAGAGACACATATTTCCCTCAGATTACAGCGATCCACAAAGAATTCGAAAACAAACCCAATTTTGATAAACTCCCTTATCTACTGGGTGAAAAACCACAGTGTGCCATCACAGCTGCAAGATTTGTGACCTGTTGCCACAAGAAAAGGGCAACCAGTGAAGAACAAACACCATTGTAAATACAACCCATATTTATGTTTATTTATTTTCCCATTTGTACTTTAACTATTTACACATTGTTACAACACTGTATATATACATAATATGACATTTGAAATGTCTTTATTCTTTTGAAACTTCTGAGTGTAATGTTTACTGTTAATATTTATTGTTTATTTCACTTTTGTTTACTATCTACTTCACTTGCTTTGGCAATGTTAACACACGTTTCCCATGCCAATAAAGCCCTTAAATTGAAATTGAGAGAAGGGGGGAGATATGGAGAAGGCACAGTAATAGAGACATAGAGAAAGAGGAGAGACAGACAGGTGGAGAGCGAGAGATGGAGCAAGGTAGGGAAGTTTTAAATGAGAGGTTGAACAGATGCTGGTGGGCAGAGAGGAACAGTCAGAGTTGAGCACAGAAAGAGAGAGAGAGAGAGAGAGCAGCTCTTACTGTAGCCACATGATTCATCTGGAGAGATGTCTTATCCCACACACTTTGTTTCATCAAACACAACAAACACTATGAGAGGGTCAAACAACAGAACCAACACATTACAGGACCAACCAGAAGTCACAACTCATCTGGAGGGGCCTCAACTGGCCAGATAGCCTAGCCACTGCACTGTAGCAGAATTTACTGTACAACCACTACCAGACTGAATAACAAGGGATAGGGAGAGAGAAATAGAAAGACAGACAGAGAGAGAGAGAGTGAGAGAGAGAGAGAGAGAGAGAGAGAGAGAGAGAGAGAGAGAGAGAGAGAGAGAGAGAGAGAGAGAGAGAGAGAGAGGGGGTAAAGAGAGAGAGGAGAGAGAGAGAGGGAGAGAGTGCACATCATTACAACACTGTATATAGACATAACATGACATTTGAAATGTCTTTATTCTTTGGGAACATCTGAGTGTAATGTTTACTGTTAATTTGTATTGTTTATTTCACTTTTGTTTACTATCTACTTCACTTGCTTTGGCAATGTTAACATACGTTTCCCATGCCAATAAAGCCCCTTAAATTGAATTGAATTGAGAGAGAGAGGGGGGTTAAAGAGAGAGAGAGGAGAGAGTGAATGAATGATAGAGATAGCTAAACTGAAATCTGACACTAAAAGAGAGCATCTGACACTTAACATTCTAGCCCTGGTATCTGTTTCTGCTCCAGACAACTTGTCTTGGTGAGACAGCTACAGCCTGTGTGTCACGGATTCAGCCGAGGCTGCCCCTTCTCCTTGCTCGGGCAGGCTTCGGCATTCGTCGTCACCAGAGTACTAGCTGCTACCGATCCATGTTTCTATGTTCGACTTGTTCTGTCTTTATTGGTTACACCTGTTTCCTATTATTGTAGTATTGTCTTCCCTATTTAACCCTCTGTCTTACACTGTGTGTTGTGTGTGATTGTTTTATGTTTTCGGCAGTCGTTAGTGTGCGGGTTGTTTCCCTCCCTGTGTGGAGGTTGTTGTATCTCAGAGTACCTTCGAGTAAAGTACGTTTTCTGATGAGCTCTGTGTCCTGTGTTTGACTTCGCCTACCGCATTTCACTGACAGAATCACACACCACTCCATGGAGTCAGCAGGAGCAGCGGTGCCAGCCGGATCGATGGAGGAACGCGTACAACAACAAGCGGCCATGATCCAGGCTCTCGGCACCACCATGGAACGTGTGGTTAACACAATGGAGCGATGGGAGAGAGGAGGTCTTCCTATACCTCCTCCGATTACACCACCACCATCATCGATACCCATCGCTTCACCTCCGGGGTCCAGTGGGATTCGGCTCTCGCTCCTGAAGGCGTATGACGGCACAGCTGCCGGGTGTCAGGGTTTTCTGCTCCAGGTAGAACTCTACCTGGCAACCATCCACCCGGCCCCCTCGGGATACGAGAGCGTGTCCGCCCTCATCTCCTGTCTGTCCGGTAAAGCGCTGGAGTGGGCCAACGCCGAGTGGGGGGGAATAGACGCCGCAACTGTCAGCTATGCGGAGTTTACCTGCCGCTTTAGGGCGGTATTCGATCATCCACCAGAGGGGAGAGCGGCGGGTGAGTGTCTATTCCACCTCAGACAGGGGAGGAGGAGCGCGCAGGAATTCGCACTGGACTTTAGGACTCTGGCTGCCAGCGTGGGATGGAATGAGAGGGCCCTCATCGACCACTACCGATGTAGCTTGAGGGAGGACGTTCGTCGGGAATTGGCCTGCAGGGACACCAACCTAAGCCTGGACCAACTGGTGGACATGTCGATTCGGCTGGATAACCTGTTGGCTACCAGCGGACGTCCGGATCCGTGGCCGTCCATTCCATCCCCCAGCACCTCCGACCCTACCCCTATGGAGCTCGGAGGTGCTGCTATGAGGGAGATCAGTAGAGGGGCCGTCCCCTGCACCCACTGTGGCCGCAGAGGACACACTGCTGGTCGGTGCTCGGGAGGGCCTCCTAGGAGTCGAGGCAGTAGGCAGCGCACTGATGAGCCGAAGTCACAGCGCCTCTCAGGATGAAAACGCAGGAGGGGCATGAGGAGATAATTAGTTTGTATCTGATTGATTCTCCTGCGTTTCCCGTGGTGTTGGGGCTTCGCTGGTTAGCTTCTCATGACCCCACTAATTCATGGCAACAGAGGGCTCTCAAGGTATGGTCTAATCAGTGCTTGGGGAGGTGTGTAGGTGTTTCCGTAGGGGCAACGACGGTGGAAAGTCCGAACCAGGTTCCCACCATGCACATTCCGCCTGAATATGCCGATTTGGCTCTCGCCTTCTGTAAAAAGAAGGAGACTCAATTACCACCCCATCGACAGGGGGATTGTGCGATAAACCTCCAGGTGGGCGCTGCGCTTCCCCGGAGTCACGTGTATCCTCTGTCACAGGAGGAGACGGCGGCTATGGAAATATATGTCACTGAATCTCTGAGACAGGGATACATTCGGCCGTCCACTTCCCCTGTGTCATCAAGTTTCTTTTTTGTGAAGAAGAAGGGATGGTGGTTTATGCCCGTGCATTGACTACCGTGGTCTAAATCAGATCACAATAAAATATAGTTATCCACTACCTCTGATTGCTAGTATGACGGAGTCATTGCACGGGGCGCGCTTCTTCACTAAATTGGATCTCAGGAGCGCGTACAACCTGGTGCGTATTCGGGAGGGAGATGAGTGGAAGACAGCATTTAGTACCACCTCGGGGCACTATGAGTACCTCGTCATGCCATACGGTCTGATGAATGCTCCTTCAGTCTTCCAATCATTGGTTGATGAGATTTTCCAGGACCTGCATGGACAGGGTGTAGTGGTGTATATCGATGACATTCTAATATACTCCGCTACACGAGCCGAGCATGTGTCCCTGGTTCATCGGGTGCTTGGTAGACTGTTGGAGCATGACCTGTATGTGAAGGCGGAAAATGTCTGTTCTTCCAGGAGTCCATGTCAGGTGTGGAGATGGAGATTGACCGCGTTTCAGCCGTGCTTAATTGGCAGACTCCAACCACGGTGAAGGAGGTGCAGCGGTTCTTGGGTTTTGCCAATTACTACCGGAGGTTTATCCGGGGCTTTGGGCAGGTAGTGGCTCCCATTACCTCCTTGCTAAATGGAGGGCCGGTGCGTCTGCAGTGGTCAGCTGAGGCGGACAGGGCCTTTAGGCATCTGAAGGACCTGTTTACTTCGGCTCCGGTGCTGTCTCATCCGGATCCTTCCTTGGCATTCCAGGTTGAGGTGGAAGCATCCGAGGCTGGGATCGGTGCTGTACTGTCTCAGCGCTCGGGTACGCCACCAAAACTCTGCCCCTGTGCTTTATTTTCTAAGAAGCTCAGTCTGGCGGAGCGCAATTATGATGTGGGGGACAGGGAGCTGCCCTTGACACTGTGGCATGGTTGAAAGCAGACACAGTCACCCAGGCACCCAGGCTAGTGACACTCCCTGTACTCTAGTAGGAGAATGACATTCAGTGCATTCACAGACACAATCACCTGTGGATCACTGCTGGATAGAAAGCAGAAATACAAATTCAGCTTTCAGACTAGATGTCTCTGTTTGCATGACTGGTGCAACTGGTGCAAAAGACAAAAGGAGCATTCATCATGTCGTTGGTGTGTGTCACAAGGACTCTATCTAATGCGTGTGTGTGTGGGAGGGGGTGCGTGTGTGGGTGTATGTCGGTGTGTGTGTGTGTGTGTGTGTGTGTGTGTGTGTATGAGAGATATTGTAAACCATTGTGTTCTGCACACTCGTGTATTGTAGGTAAAATGATTTGTGAATGCTGCATGTCAGTGTGTGTGTATGTGTGTGTGAGAGAGAGAGAGTGAGAGAGAGAACAAGAGAGAGAGATAGCGAGCGAGAGAGAGAGAGAGAGTTTTGCAGACCCAGCCTCGTCATGGTGACTGTTGCCAAGGCGACAACATCAAAGACCAGCCAAGCTTAATTAGAATCCCCAGCAAGAGAGAAAGAGATAAAAAGAGAGAAGGAGGGGGGGGAGGAAAATGAGGGAGGAAAAGAGAGGTAGGGACACAGGTGAAGCGATAGAGACAGCAGGAAGGAAGAGAGAGAAGAGTCTGTGTGTGAGAGTCAAAGAGAGTGAGAGAGAGTACAGTACAGAAGTTTGTGTGTCTGCATGCGTGATTGTGTGTGTGTGTGTGTGTGCCTGCCTGCGTGTGTGTGTGCGTTTTTGTGTCTGTGCAAACTAATGGCACGGTGCTTTTCCATTGAGTCAGAGGGAAAGTCCATCACAGCTCCAACACACACACACAACTCATTCACACTTACAGAACATCTCTTTTGTCTGCAAACTGATCGTCATTCACTCTGCTGTCCCTCCAGTATGTGTGTGTGTGTGCATGTGACACTGCCGCTCTTCTATCCCTCACTTCCTCTTTCTCTGTCTTCCCCAGATCCTCCCTCCCTTCTTCCCTCCCTCTTTCTGAATGACATCCAAACAAATCCAAACAGAAGTGATTCAGACTCGCACCATCATAGGAAATGACCATCCCTCCTTCTCTCTCTCCCTCCCTCCCCCTTCCTCTTCATCCCACACACCTCCACACACTCCTCCCTTCCTCTTCATCCCACACACCTCCACACACTCCTCCCTTCCTCTTCCTCTTCCTCCTCCCCCCTGCTGCTGTCGGTCTTTTCCTGGATGAATCGCCACAAGGGAAAACTAAATAATTAAATTCCATTAAGAAGGTAATCTGTCAATGGGAATGACTGAGCACCACCGGGATAACACCACAGAACAGTAGGAGAGGGGTAGGAAGGAGAGAGGGAGGGAAGGAGGGAGGGAGGGAAGTGTGAGAGGAAAGGAGGGAGGAGAGGAGAGTGGGAGTGTTGTCACTAGTTAACACACCCACAAAGTCATAATTATGGCATCACCCCACCCATTTCTACAATTTATCTTCTTAAAATGTTATTTTAAACCTTACCCTAACCTTAACCCTAACCTTAACCACCTGCTAACCTTATGCCTAACTCTAAACTTAAATTAAGACCAAAAAAGCATATTTGTGTAGCCAATTCTTACTTTGTGGCTGTAGAATCTGACTTTTTAGCTGTGTTAACTAGTGGGGTGACAGTACCGGTGGTAAATAAAAACACAATGGAAAAAAGGACTAGGCAGGAGAGAGGGATGAGATAGAAGGCGTGTGGAAATAAAGGACTAGGCAGGAGAGAGAGAGAGAGGGATAGGTAGAGGAACGTGAGCAGAGGAAAGTGTGAAAACTATGAAGGCCAAAGATAGGTGAGGCCTTTTACATTTACATTTACGTCATTTAGCAGACGCTCTTATCCAGAGCGACTTACAAATTTGTGCATTCACCTTATGATAGCCAGTGGGACAACCACTTTACAATGTATACATTTTTTAACTTAATTTTGTATTTTATTTTTTATTAGTATTATATATATTATTAGTTCCATACACAAAAATGTATGCACGCATGACTGTAAGTCGCTTTGGGTAAAAGCGTCTGCTAAATGGCATATTATTATATTATTTATATATATATATTATTTTTTTTTGTAATTTGATTTTTGATTTTTTTTCTAGTATATTTAAAATGTTCATGTGTTTTATATATATATATTGTTTTGTATTTTTTGGTTTTTCAATCTTCTATTATGTTTTTTTAACAATTGATTTTTTCATAAAAAAAAAAATATATTTCATTTTTTACAATTATTTTATTGTTTATTTTTTGTGGGGGGGTGGGGTAGGGGGGGTAAACTGGCAGGGGATTAGCTAGCGGATGTCTCCTGGTGCGCTATAATAGGACACCTCTAAACGCTCTTCACCTCCCGGCCTGACAACCCCATCTAACCCCTCCCTCACCCTCTCACCCACTCCTGTCCACAGCCACTGACTGTATGTGCTTTGGGAGTGTGTGTGTGCTCTAGGTGTGTGTGTGTGTGCTCTAGGTGTGTGTGTGTGTGTGTGTGTGTGTGTGTGTGTGTAAAACATCTCCTTTCATCATCCTCACCCTCCTCTTACCCCCCCAAATCCCCCACCTCCCTGTCTCCAGCCCTGCTCTGCTGGGGACTCTGCTGTAACAACAGACCAGAGAGAGACGGAAGGAGTTCCACGTATAAAACAGCTATTTCAGTTATATTAAAACCAGGAAAATCTGGAGAGTCCCTTGCTGATTACAGACCCATAAGTTTAATAAATTGTGACAATAAAATAATAACAAAGCTTATAAGCAATAAAATGGCAAAAGTCTTACCAGACTTAACACATATCAATCAAACAGGGTTTATTAAAAATAGACACTTACAAAAAAATACAAGAACATGTTTCAGTTTAATACAATACGCTAAATAGCAAGATATAGATGTATCAAAAAAGGATGTTGATGTAAGGCAGACGCTGGGAGACGAGAAGAAAGTACAGGGTGAGGGTTTAATAATAAATAAACATAGAACAAAACAAGAACAGTGTCTGGACATGAGAAACATAACAACAATGCTGACTGGGGAATTAACCTAAGGGAGTGACGTGATGGAGTCCAGGTTAGTCCCATAATTAAGCGCAGGTGCGCGTAACGATGGTGGCAGGTGTGCGTAATGATGAGTGAACTTGTAACCTTGAGCACCAGAGAGGTAGGGCGGCAGTAGAGGTGACAGTGGTTACAGCCTCGAATCTTCTTGGGTATGACGCTACAAGCTTGGCACACCTGTATTTGGAGAGTTTCTCCAATTCTTCTTTGCAGATCCTCTCAAGCTCTGTCAGGTTGGAGGGGGGCATCGCTGCACAGCTATTTTCAGGTCTCTCCAGAGATCAGGGTCGATCAGGTTCAAGTCCGGCTCTGGCTGGGCCACTCAAGGACATTCAGATACTTGTCTTGAAGCCAATCCTGCGTTGTCTTGGCAGTGTGTTTAGGGTTGTTGTCCTGTTGGAAGGTGAACCTTCACCCCAGTCTGAGGTCCTGAGTGCTCTGGAGCAGGTTTTCATCAAGGATCTCTCTGTACTTTGCTCCGTTCATCTTTCCCTCGATCCTGACTCGTCTCCCAGTCCCCACCACTGAAAAACATCCCCACAGCATGATGCTGCCACTACCACTGTAGGGATGGTGCCAGGTTTACTCAGGATGTGGCGCTTGGCATTCAGACCAAAGAGTTCAATCTTGGTTTCATCAGACCAGAGAATCTTGTTTCTCATGGTCTGAGTCCTTTAGGTGCCTTTTGGCAAACTCCAAGTGGGTTGTCATGTGCCTTTTTGCTGAGGAGTGGCTTCCGTCTGGCCACTCTACCATAAAGGCCTGAGTGCTGCAGAGATGGTTGTCCTTCTGGAAGGTTCTCCCATCTCCACAGAGGAACTCTGGAGGTCTGTCAGACTGACCATCGGGTTCTTGTTCACCTCCCTGATCAATGCCCTTCTCCCCCGATTGTTCAGTTTGGCCAGGTGGCCAGCTCTAGGAAGAGTCTTGATGGTTCCAAACTTCTTCCATTTAAGAATGATGGAGGCCACTGTGTTCTTGGGGACCTTCAATGCTGCAGAAATTGTTTTGTACCCTTCCCCAGATCTGTGCCTCGACACAATCCTGTCTCGGAGCTCTACGAACAATTCCTTCGTCCTCATGGCTTGGTTTTTGCTCTGACATGCACTGTCAACTGTGGGACCTTATATAGGCAGGTGTGTGCCTTTCCAACTCATGTCCAATCAACTGAATTTACCACAGGTGGACTCCAATCAAGTTGTAGAAACATCTCAAGGATGATCAATGGAAACGGGATGCACCTGAGCTCAATTTCGAGTCTCATAGCAAAGGGTCTGAAAACGTATGTAATTTAGGTTTTCGCTTTGTCATTATGGGGTATTGTGTGTAGATTGATGAGGAAACATTTTTTAAAATCAAAGTTATAATACGGCTGTAACGTAACAAAATATGGAAAAAGTCAAGGGGTCTGAGTACTTTCCGAATGTACTGTATATAAAGATAACTTTATCCAATTACTCAACAATATGAAAGCAGATCTAATTAAATTCAATAATCTTCCCATAAATCTTACAGGTAGAATAAACCTCTTTAGAATGGCATGGCTTTATATATTTATTCTCGGTAATACAAATTACCCCACCAAAGACATTATTTAAAAAAGCATACTAGGTTATAAGACCTATATGGGCAAATAAAACTCATAGAATAAAAAGGAAATTTAACATTTTCCTGTCTAAGGGTGGTTTTAACCTTCCTGACTTGGAATTGTATCAACTTGCCACCCAGGGCTTTTACTTGCAACATATAGTTGAATGCACTAAAGAGGAACAATGGGTACAGATTGAAGATGAGCATGCTCATCCCCAGAATATTTTAATGTGTCTATTTTCAAAGGATAAAGCTAAGAACATTAACAACTTCATAGTTAAGGACACGATAACAACATGGAAGAAAATGAAACGTATTCTACAAGAACCAATATCACTCCCTAAAAACACAACCCTATCTTTGGATAGCTTTTCTGAATTCACCAGTAAATTGGTCCACATGGAAAACTAAAGGCATAGAAACAGTAAAGGACTTGGTTATACAGAATTAAAAAGTAATTTTGGACTGATCAATGTAGATATTTTCAAATACATGCAACTTAAAAGTTTAATATCAAGAAATGTTTTGGACATCAGAGCAATCTTGAGGGAAGCCTATTTGAATCAGAAAATGATATTTATATGATAGGTAAGCTATATAAAACCTTGCAGAGAGCCTATCTAACTAACAACCTCTTAGAAAAATGTATGAACTATTGGAACCAAAACTTAAAAATAACTGATATTGACACAAGATGGAGGGAATGTTGGAACATAACTAATGAAATTACAGTTAACTAAAACGTACGCTTAATCCAGTATAATCTAATGTATATAATCTATTACACAAGAGACAAAATTAACAAATTCTACACCACAACGGCAGAGTCAATAATCCATGCCTTCTGGGAACACTATGAAGTCCAAAAGTTATGGGCGGAGTTAGAAAGTTGGCTGTCAGAAGTATTACAATGTAAATTTACTTTTATCTGTCTGCATATTTCAAGACATGGCATATGGAAAAAATATCAACACCATTAAAAATCGACCAATCCTCCATCGTTAACACAATGGAAAGATCAAATGCTTTATTATCTAAATGTTGAAAGTGTGTGGGCGACGGAGAGAAACAAAATGATACAGTTTGAGGCCATGTGGCGGAGAGTGATGCGGCCGCTGGAAATGGAGGTGTGAGCAGGTGGGTCTGGGCAGGGTGATGTTGTGGATGTTGGTGAGCGTCTGTATGTTGTTGTTTGTATGTGGATGTTTTGTATTGTTTAAACAAAACTATTTTAAAAGGAAGGAGAGAAAGAGAGGAAAGGTGAGAGACAGAGACAGGAAATGAGAGAGAGAAGGAGAGAGAGCAGGAGAAAGAGATAGAGAGAGGAACATAGGAGAGAGGGGGAAGGAGAGCAAGTTGAAACTCTATTGGTCTTCTGTAGAACACTGTGCTCTCTGATAAGATGTGCAGTTTCCACTCTTCCCCCCAGATGAGCTGTGACCCAGCCCCCCCCTCATGCCCTCCATCTCCCTGGCCAAACCCCCAGGGCCATGGTGGCTGCTGGGTAATCATGTTAAGGCCCTGACTGCAGATGTCTCTAATACAGAACAAGACACAGAAACAAGCAGACACCACCAGGCCAATCCAGAGTCACACAGAACACAGACAGACCTGACCAAACAAGCCCAGAGTTACACAGAACACAGACAGACCTGACCAAACAAGCCCAGAGTCCACCAGAACAGAGACAGACCTGACCAAAGAAGTCCAGAGGCACACAGAACAGAGACAGACCTGACCAAACAAGGCCAGAGTCACACAGAACAGAGACAGACATGACCAAACAAGCCCAGAATCACACAGAACACAGACAGACCTGACCAAACAAGCCCAGAGTCCACCAGAACAGAGACAGACCTGACCAAACAAGCCCAGAGTCCACCAGAACAGAGACAGACCTGACCAAACAAGCCCAGAGTCCACCAGAACAGAGACAGACCTGACTAAACAAGCCCAGAGTTACACAGAACACAGACAGACCTGACCAAACAAGCCCAAAGTCCACCAGAACAGAGACAGACCTGACTAAACAAGGCCAGAGTCACACAGAACAGAGACAGGCCTGACCAAACAAGCCCAGAGGCACACAGAACACAGACAGACCTGACCAAACAAGCCCAGAGTCCACCAGAACAGAGACAGACCTGACCAAACAAGCCCAGTGTCCACCAGAACAGAGACAGACCTGACCAAACAAGCCCAGAGGCACACAGAACACAGACAGACCTGACCAAACAAGCCCAGAGTCACCACTCCCCAGCTGGAGGAACAAAAAGGAGGTACAGCAGATGTTTTCCCTAAGCACTGATACAGGGTCAGATATTTTTCATCCCCCTAATGGATGAGGTTGGGATTGGCAATAGGTTCATGTTATCCGAGATCTGTGGTTAGGGGCGAGTTCTACCTGGAGTGAGGAGGAAGCCCACCTCAGGGAGGAGAGAGACAGACTAGACTACACACCACAGGACACAGTGATGGAGAGGACATATGCATACGTTCACACGCGCTCACACACACAAATAGGGTGGGAAACGCCTTGCAGGGCCTGCAGCATGGAAATCCCTTGAAGAGAGAGATAAAAACTAGGACAAGCATCTCACATCTCTCTCTCAATCACACACACACACACACACACACACACACACACACACACACACACACACACACACACACACACACACACAGACACACAGACACAGACACACACAGACACACAGACAAAGACACACACACACACACACACACACACACACACAAACACACACACACAGACACACACAGACACACACAGACACACAGGAAAACAGATTACACACTTTCCTAGACTGCGCTCTCAGCTCTGAGGGAACACATCTCTGGCTTTCTCTACACAGCTGAGAGAGAGAGAGAGAGAGAGAGAGAGAGAGAGAGAGAGAGAGAGAGAGAGAGAGAGAGAGAGAGAGAGAGAGAGAGAGAGAGAGAGAGAGAGAGAGAGAGAGAGAGAGAGAGAGAGAGAGAGAGAGAGAGAGAGAGAGAGAGAGAGAGAGAGAGAGAGTGCCAACAGCAGCACCTAGATCTTCTGCACAGTTTCTGTCAGACCTAGGCCTTGACAGTGAATCTCAGTAAGACAAAATAATGATGCTCCAAAAAAGGTCCAGTGGCCAGGACTGCAAATTCCATCTAGACACCGTTGCCTTGAAGAATATCTACTTCTGCCTAAACATCAGCACCACAGGTAACTTCCACAAAGTTGTGAACGATCTGAAATACAAGGCAAGAAGGGAACATACAATTTGACATCGCAATTAGGATCTGGCTAACAATACTTTAATCAGTTATAGAACCCTCTATGGTTGTTAGGTCTGGGGTCCACTCACCAACCAAGAATTCACTAAATTGGACAAAAACCAAATTGAGACACTGCAGCATACTTGACCACTGTGACTGACCCAAAATTAAGAAAAGCTTTGACTATGTACAGACTCAGTGCTACTGAGAGAAGCCGCCACAGGCAGACCTGGCTCTCAAGAGAAGACAGGACATGTGCACACAGCCCACAAAATGTACTTCCTAACATCCTGCCAAATGTATGACCATTTTAAAGACACATATTTCCCTCAGATTACACAGACCTACAAAGAATTTGAAAGCAAATCCAATTCTGATAAACTCCCATATCTCTTACGTGAAATACCACAGTGTGCAATCACAGCAGCAAGATTTGTGACCTGTTGCCATACGAAAAGGGCAACCAGTGAAGAACAAACACCATTGTAAATACAACCTATATTTATTTATTTATGTATTTATTTTCCCTTTCGTACTTCAACTATTTGCACATTCTTACAACACTGTATATAGCCAATAATATAACATTTGAAATGTCTCTATTCTTTTGAAACTCATGAAAAGCTTTCATTTTTGTTTATTGTTTATTTCACTTGCTTTGACAATGTAAACATATGTTTCCCATGCCAAAAAAGCACATTTGAATTGAATTGAGAGAGAAAAGGAGAGAGAGCGAAGAGAGAGAGAGGGGGTGGAGAGTAGAGGAAATCAGCAGAGCGATCAGGGTGGTGGCATTCTGATATTAACATGCTGTTAGAATGTACCCAGTGTTTCCCTAACCAGGTCTGATATTAACATGCTGTTAGAATGTACCCAGTGTTTCCCTAACCAGGTCTGATATTAACATGCTGTTAGAATTTACCCAGTGTTTCCCTAAACAGGTCTGATATTAACATACTGTTAGAATGTACCCAGTGTTTCCCTAACAAGGTCTGATATTAACATGCTGTTAGAATTTACCCAGTGTTTCCCTAAACAGGTCTGATATTAACATACTGTTAGAATGTACCCAGTGTTTCCCTAAACAGGTCTGATATTAACATGCTATTAGAATGTACCCAGTGTTTCCCTAATAAGGTATGTATGGTGCTGACATACTGTAGCGAACCTGGGCGGAGCATTCCCTGCCTGGGGGTGCTGAACCAACAACCTTGGTCCCAAGGTGTGGAAAGAGACTTTTCTGATGTTTTCAATGTGATCCGTCTTTGCTTTCACCACATATGGGACGACAAACAAGAAAACCTCTACTATCGCCCCTTGTGAATGTTGCTATTCAGGGGTCTAGTAACGTAAGAACCAGCAAAGGTATTGTGTAACCAAAAAGTTGCTCCAATAAATCTGACCCAAAAACAACTACGTACATAAGATGTGTGGCAGCCTTTTGCAGACTACTCCCATAGCTACCAGTATACTGATGGACTGATGAAACATCTCCCTCTCTCTCTTTCTCTTTCTCTCTCTCTTGTTCTCTCTCTCTCTCGTTCTCTCTCTCGTTCTCTCTCTCTCGTTCTCTCTCTTGTTCTCTCTCTCTCTCGTTCTCTCTCTCGCTCTCTCTGTTTCCCTCGTTTCTCTCATTTCCCTCTCTACTTCTGAATTCATTTCAATGAAATGCTCCCCCCTCTCTTCCCCCTCTCCCCCCCCTCTCCCCCCCCCCCTCTCCCTCTTTCTCCCTCTCTGTCTGTCTTTCTCACACATTAGTGGGTAAATTACACTATAACATGATGATCAGGGATGTAGAGGCCTTTAGGGAAATTATGCAGGTTCTGCTGATCCTGAATCAGTATTTAATCACTAGTTAATTTGTGTCTACACTAACATGGCCATGTCTCAGTCTTCCTGCTCTTTTCTTCTCCTACACAAACATGTGTGTGAGTGTGTGAATTAGGAAAGTGTGTGTGTGTGTTAGGATAGCGTGTGTGTGTGTGTATTACGACAGTGTATGAGTGTGTGAACTAGGAAAGTGTGTGTGTGTGTTAGGATAGCGTGTGTGTGTGTGTGTGTATTACGACAGTGTATGAGTGTGTGAATTAGGAAAGTGTGTGTGTGTGTTAGGATAGCGTGTGTGTGTGTGTGTATTACGACAGTGTATGAGTGTGTGAATTAGGAAAGTGTGTGTGTGTGTGTTAGGATAGCGTGTGAGTGTGTGTATTACGACAGTGTATGAGTGTGTGAATTAGGAAAGTGTGTGTGTGTTAGGATAGCGTGTGCGTGTGTGTATTACGACAGTGTATGAGTGTGTGAATTAGGAAAGTGTGTGTGTGTGTTAGGATAGCGTGTGAGTGTGTGTATTACGACAGTGTGTGTGTGTGAATTAGGAAAGTGTGTGTGTGTTACGATAGCATGTGAGTGTGTGTATTACGACAGTGTGTGTGTGTGTGTTTGTGTATTAGGACAGTGTGTGTGGGCAGCTGGCCTTCTCTAACCTCCACCCCCACCCCTCTCAGCCTGAGGACAGAAGGCCACTGGTGAGTTGGCAAATACTGAGTCACACGACAGAACCCAAGAACCCAGACACCCTGCCTCAAACAGACATACTGCCTCAAACAGACATACTGCCTCAAACAGACACACTGCCTCAAACAGACATACTGCCTCAAACAGACATACTGCCTCAAACAGACACACTGCCTCAAACAGACATACTGCCTCAAACAGACATACTGCCTCAAACAGACACACAGCCTCAAACAGACACTCTGCCTCAAACAGACACACTGCCTCAAACAGACACACTGCCTCAAACAGACACTCTGCCTCAAACAGACACACTGCCTCAAACAGCTCCATCCACAGAGGAGAATGGTGGGGGGTGGAGGGTGGGGGTGGTCAGATCATATGTATCTGGATGTGGTGTCATTATTTCCGCTAGCATGCTGCGCTCCACTGGTTTCATCCTAGCTACATGGACAATACCTCTGACTGATAGGAACAGACACTGGATAGAGGGGGAGGGAGGGAGGGAGGGAGGAAGGAAGGAAGGAAGGAAGGAAGGAAGGGAGGGAGGGAGGAAGGAAGGAAGGAAGGAAGGAAGGAAGGAAGGAAGGAAGGAAGGAAGGAAGGAAGGAAGGAAGGAAGGAAGGAAGGAAGGAAGGAAGGAAGGAAGGAAGGAAGGAAGGAAGGAAGGAAGGAAGGAAGGAAGGAGGGAGGGAGGGAGGGAGGGAGGGAGGGAGGGAGGGAGGGAGGGAGGGAGGGAGGGAGGGAGGGAGGGAGGGAGGGGAAATGGGGTGAGGGGTCTGAGAGGGAGAGAGGAGAAGGAGGTAAAGAAACACACAGGAGGAGGTTAGGGACAGAGAGAAAATAAGGGTCAGGGAGAGGAGGTAATGGAAAGAGTGAGAGGGGGACAGACAGGAAGGGGGCATAGTGAGAGGGGGACAGACAGGAAGGGGGCATAGTGAGAGGGGGACAGACAGGAAGGGGGCATAGTGAGAGGGGGACAGACAGGAAGGGGGCATAGTGAGAGGGGGACAGACAGGAAGGGGGCATAGTGAGAGGAGGACAGACAGGAAGGGGGCATAGTGAGAGGGGGACAGACAGGAAGGGGGCATAGTGAGAGGAGGACAGACAGGAAGGGAGCATAGTGAGAGGGGGACAGACAGGAAGGGGGCATAGTGAGAGGGGTACAGACAGGAAGGGGGCATAGTGAGAGGAGGACAGACAGGAAGGGGGCATAGTGAGAGAGGGACAGACAGGAAGGGGGCATAGTGAGAGGGGGACAGACAGGAAGGGGGCATAGTGAGAGGAGGACAGACAGGAAGGGGGGCATAGTGAGAGGGGGACAGACAGGAAGGGGGGCATAGTGAGAGGATGACAGACAGGATGGGGGCATAGTGAGAGGGGTACAGACAGGAAGGGGGCATAGTGAGAGGAGGACAGACAGGAAGGGGGCATAGTGAGAGGGGGACAGACAGGAAGGGGGCATAGTGAGAGGAGGACAGACAGGAAGGGGGCATAGTGAGAGGAGGACAGACAGGAAGGGGGCATAGTGAGAGGGGGACAGACAGGAAGGGGGCATAGTGAGAGGAGGACAGACAGGAAGGGGGCATAGTGAGAGGGGGACAGACAGGAAGGGGGCATAGTGAGAGGAGGACAGACAGGAAGGGGGCATAGTGAGAGGGGAACAGACAGGAAGGGGGGCATAGTGAGAGGGGGACAGACAGGAAGGGGGCATAGTGAGAGGAGGACAGACAGGAAGGGGGCATAGTGAGTGGGGGACAGACAGGAAGGGGGGATAGTGAGAGGGGGACAGACAGGAAGGGGGCATAGTGAGAGGGGGACAGACAGGAAGGGGGCATAGTGCGAGGGGGACAGACAGGCAGGGGGCATTGTGAGAGGGGGACAGACAGGAAGGGGGGCATAGTGAGAGGGGGACAAAAAGGAAAGGGGCCAAAGTGAGAGGGGGACAGACAGGAAGGGGGCATAGTGAGAGGAGGACAGACAGGAAGGAGGCATAGTGAGAGGGGGACAGACAGGAAGGGGGCATAGTGAGAGGGGGACAGACAGGAAGGAGGCATTGTGAGAGGGGGACAGACAGGAAGGGGGCATAGTGAGAGGGGGACAGACAGGAAGGGGGCATAGTGAGAGGGGGACAGACAGGAAGGGGGCATAGTGAGAGGAGGACAGACAGGAAGGGGGCATAGTGAGAGGGGGACAGACAGGCAGGGGGCATAGTGAGAGGGGGACAGACAGGAAGGGGGCATAGTGAGAACAAGGAAGGGTAGAAAAATAAATAGAGGCTTCATAATGAAATAAAGGTTCTGTTAACTGACTGCTATTATCTCATAGAACAAAACGTAATAGATCTCCTGAGCCTGTGTTAACCTCACACCTTATTTTCTGCGTTTATTCCAAAACCCTGTTCCTTCCCCATAAATTTTCCCCATAGGGATGGCTGAACGAACCAGAGGTAACTCATTTCCAGATTTTAGGACTACAAGCTGCCGATCTCTATACAGAGAGTCTGAAACAGGTTGACACTTCAAAGACAAAGCAAGATGTGAAGAGAGCAAAAGAGGGTGAGAGCTACAGCAGGAGAGAAGTAGAAATGGGTTAAAGGAGTTAAAGGGGTATATTTAGAGGGATGAGGGTAGAAAGCAAGAGAGAATGAGAAATTCATAGAATTGAATTGAGCCCAGAGACAGAGGAACTGAGAGGGACATAATCTGATAAAGAGAGAGAGAGGGCTGAATAGAGAGAGGGAGAGAGATAAAAAGGGTGGTAAACAGAAGTGAAGAGAGAGAGAGAGAGAGAGAGAGAGAGAGAGAGATAGAGAGAGAGAGATGAAGAAAGGGAAAGAGAGAGGATGTATGAACGCTAGCAACTTCAGATAAAATCACTCTAATTTCCCCCTGCTCTAATATCCCTACCAGCAACACTCCAAGATAGAATAGTGTGTCTAATATCCTGTTAGAAGCTGTACGTATTCTGGCAGAGAGAGCATGTGATCATCTGGGAATCCAATCTCTATTGAACAATGTCTTTCATTTGGCTCAGCATCCCTTACTGCTGATGTATGTCAGAATACTGACGAACACACACACACATGCACAGGAACACACACACAGAGCAACTCTAACAAGCATGTTAAGCATGCAACTGACAGAAAGGTAAACACAAGTGTTGCTGACGGGCAGGTGAGACGTGACTAATAGACTAATAAATGGGCATGTAGCAGGCTGTGCCCATGGTGCTAGAAGCTGTAGGTTTGTATTGACATGCCAGTTAGTCAGTTATTAAGGGAAGTGTTTTTGGCTAAATCCTCCCCACAGCCGCCTGCAATAACCCCCTCACCACCCCACCCCAACCCAACCACACATTTCATTTAGTCCAAAGGAATTATATCGGATGGATTAACCGAAGAGCACTTTATCTCACTCTTCCTCTCTCTCTCTCTCTCTCTCTCTCTCTCTCTCTCTCTCTCTCTCTCTCTCTCTCTCTCTCTCTCTCTCTTTCTCTCTCTCTCTCTCTCTCTCTTTCTCTCTCTCATTCCCCTTTAAGTATTAGTGTTCCAGTCACATGCAGGAGTCAGAGGAGTGTGGGTGGATGAGTGACTGTGTGTGTGTGTGTATATGTGTGTGTGTGTGTGTGTGTGTGTGTGTGTGTGTGTGCGCGCATGTGTGTGCGTGTGTGCATGTGTGTGTGTGACATCGAACCTGTGAGCAGACCTCAAGGGCCTTTTCATCAAGAAGTGTTCCTGCACAGTGACACCCCTTTGCATATACACACACACACACACACACACACACACACACACACACACACACACACACACACACACACACACACACACACACACACAACACACATCCATGGGTTGGCATACAGTAAGCAGTGTATTTGATGTCTATGCAGTCAATCCCATGACACTGTAGCAGAATAATAATCTGCCTGTGGATGACAGGGCATACTAATCTGGCATCTGGGTAGCTAGCAGGGAAATAGCTGAACCCAACTTCAAAACAACAAATCATACCATCAGATGAATATTTAGGGTGGGGATTTATACAGATATGATGTAAAACTAGTCCTGGACTAGAAATGTAGCTCAATGGAACAACACCAGAGCTGTGGTTGATTTCTGTCTGTATACTGGATGTGTGTTACAGTTTTTTACCATCACTTTGGCACTAATTTCAGAACCTTGACGTCATTTTTCAAAACTCTAGACACAAAACTCACAACCAATTATCAAAATGCACATTTTTCAAAACTCTAACACATTTTTCAATTGCTTGGATACAATACACATAAAACTAAGATCATTTGTTCATTTAACAAAAATCACCTGTTCAATATGACACAACTTAACATCAAAGTACTACTATTTCAAAAGGCAATTCACACATTACATTTCAGATGAGTGTCTATTCATTTCATTACAATTATCCAACTATCAATTGATACAACTGCTCAAAATGATAAGTAACTGTTGCATTACTCTT
>NW_025535244.1:5000-12500 GCF_020615455.1 Coregonus clupeaformis | reverse complement strand
ACAAAATATATAGAGCACTGCACACACTACAATTACTTAGGTTTAAAAATAAGCTCAACTGGACACCTTAATGAAGCAGTGAATGAACTGAGAGAGAAAGCACGCAGGGCATTCTACGCAATTAAAAAGCAAATTCAAATTGAAATACCTATAAAAATTTGGCTAAAACTAATTGAATATGTCATTGAACCAATTGCACTTTATGGCAGCGAGGTGTGGGGCCCACTTGCAAAACAAGATTTCATCAAATGGGACAAACATCCCATTGAAACCCTGCACGCAGAGTTCTGTAAGATTCTCCTACATGTCCAGAGGAAAGCTACAAACAATGCATGCAGGGCAGAATTAGGCAAATATCCACTAATAATAAAAACTCAAAAAAGAGCAATTAAGTTTTGGAAACATCTAAAATACAGTGACCCCCTCTCATATCATTACCAAGCCCTGCAATACCAAGAGATGAACAAAGAAAAGAGTCCCCTCATCCAGCTGGTCCTGGGGCTGAGTTCACAAACCTGTTCTACTAACACACTGAAGCCTCAGGACCAGAACATCCAATCAATCAGGATAAACCAAATTACAACACAGTCAAAACAAAACTATATTGCTTATTGGGAAACACAAGCACAAGCACAGAGCAAAATGCAGTACTATCTGGCCCTAAATCGACAGTACACCGTGGCTAAATATTTGACCATGGTTACTGATCAAAACTTTAGAAAAACCTTGACAAAGTACAGGCTCAGTGAGCACAGCCTTGCCATTGAGAAGGGTAGACACAGGAAAACCTGGCTCCCTGTAGAGGAAAGGCTGTGCAACCACTGCACAATAGCAGAACCTGAGACGGAGCTGCATTTCCTGACAAAATGTCAAAAATATAAAACAATTAGAGAGTGTCATTTCCCCAAATTTGAAACTCTTATTCAAGGTTTCAAAGACCTCTCTGATGAGGATAGGCTACCCGTCCTGTTGGGGGAGGACGCAGAGAGCTGTGGGTTGGCAGCGCACTACATTGCTGCCTGCCATAAGTTGAGGGACAGTGTCTGACAGACCAATCAACCTGCACATGTCCTTTACTGTATATTTATTGTTATTGTTGAATGTATGGTTATTTTGACCCTTGGTTATTGTTGTTACTGTTGTCCCGTTGACAATTTTGATTCTCTTTTTTACATTGTAAACAAGCTTTGGCAATATGTACATTGTTACGTCATGCCAATAAAGCAAATTGAATTGAATTGAATTGAATTGAGAGAGAGAGGGAGAAAGAAAGAGAGAGAAAGAAAGACAGAGAGAGAGAGAGAGAGAGAGGGAGAAAGAGAGAGAGAGAGAGAGAGAGAGAGAGAGAGAGAGAGAGAGAGAGAGAGAGAGAGAGAGGAGAGAGAGAGAGAGAGAGAGAGAGAGAGAGAGAGAGAGAGAGAGAGAGAGAGAGAGAGAGAGAGAGAGAGAGAGAGAGAGAGAGAGAGAGAATCCCAAGACAGCAGTGTGTGTCTGTATGTTTGTTCATGTGCATGTGTGTGCTCGCATGTGAGTGTGTGTGTGTACGTGTATGTTTGTGTCTGTGTGTGTGTAGGGTGTCCTCAGCAGGCTTTAGGGTCAGAACTCATCAATCCTCTCTGAGGTCATCATGTTCTGGCCTTGTGTGTATGCATGTGTGTCTGTGTGTGTGTGTGTGTGTGTGTACGTGCATGTGCGTGTGCATGTGCATGTGTGTATGTATGAGAGAGAATCCCTAGACAGCAGTGTGTGTGTCTGTATGTTTGTTAATGTGCATCTGTGTGCTCGCATGTGTATATGTGTGTGTGTGTGTGCATGTATGTGAGTGTGTGTGTGCGTGTGTGTGTGTTTGTGTGTGTGTACATGTGTGTGTGTGTGTGTGTGTGTGTGTGTGTGTGCATGTATGTGAGTGTGTGTGTGCGTGTGTGTGTGTTTGTGTGTGTACATGTGTGTGTGTGTGTGTGTGTGTGTGTGTGTGTGTGTGTGTGTGTGTGTGTGTGTGTGTGTGTGTGTGTGTGTGTGTGTGTGTGTGTACGTGAGTGTGTGTGTGTCTGTGTGTGTGTGTGTGTGCCCTTGCTGAAGCACCAGCCCGGGAGGTAGGTGTGAGTGGTAGTGTCTGTGTTCTATGTTTCAATCTCTAACTCCAGGCTGTTGGAAACAATCTTGTGTTATAAGTTTGTGTTTTTAACTCTAGGCTGTGATGGGAGTGTGTTTCACTTAACGGTAGTGTGTGTGTGTGTGTGTGTGTGTGTGCAGTGTTAACGGCTGTAATCATATTTACATGATTAATTTCCTCCTCTGGTTCGCTAATCCACAGCGACGGCCAGCTCATTTGCATGTTCCCTCTTCCTGTAATTATAAGCGGATTGGCTATATCAGACTGAATGCATTTTCCACCTTTTATATAACAGCACACACACACACTGGTCATTTGTAGGTTGTGTCAGTGTGGTTTATGGCCAGTGCATCCAGACAGGATTAAAATGTCCATGTTGTTTTTCCTCTCTTTCTTTCTGTCGGTTCGCCTAAAGCTCTCTCCCGCTCTTTTCTCTCTTTCTCTACATCTCTGCTTTTCCTCTCTCTGTATTCTCTCTGTTTAATCTAATGTCCTCTCCAGGTTTCCAGAGGGTAGGTCAAAAATATCATGTCTTGCTCTGTCATAGTGAACATTTGGATTCCAGCCATGTTGCACAAGATTGACTTCGAAATTGGACGTCCATCCATGTCCCGAGGACGTAGTGAGACGCCTTCAAAACCCGCCACTATGGGCCAACATTCAACTCCGGCTCTGAGGGTTGCATGTTCAATCCCAATGATAGGAACTCATTATAATATTGGGGTGTTAACCCTCTCCCAATCCTTAACCCATAATTTAACCATTCGGAATGAATGAAGGACAATGAGCAGCAGGAGAAGCAAGACATTTTGAAATTTGATGTTTGGAGAAACAAGGATAAACATCAGAATCTGAAGTCAAATTGGTAAAACCGTGAGATCTTGTTGTGGATTCATGTACCCAACAAAGCAATGATAGCCATCTGAATTAAACTCAACTCCAGAACCATTCAAACATGCATTTTCACTGCACTCCAAGGTCGTCTTTGATTTATCCCTAGAATCACTGTTACCAGTTGTTAATCTCTCTTTCCCTCCCCTCTCTCACCTCTATTTCCCTCCCCTCTCTCCCCTCTCTTTCCCTCCCCTCTCTCCCCTCTCTTTCCCTCCCCTCTCTCCCCTCTCTTCCCCTCCCCTCTCTCCCCTCTCTTCCCCTCCCCCTCTCTCCTCTGTTTCCCTCCCCTCTCTCCCCTCTCTTTCCCTCCCCTCTCTCCCCTCTCTTTCCCTCCCCTCTCTCCCCTCTCTTTCCCTCCCCTCTCTCCCCTCGCTTCCCCTCCCCTCTCTCTCCTCTCTTTCCCTCCACTCTCTCCTCTCTTTCCCTCCCCTCTCTCTCCTCTCTTTCCCTCCACTCTCTCCCCTCTCTTTCCCTCCCTCCCCTCTCTCTACTCTCTTTCCCTCCCCTCTCTCCTCTATTTCCCTCCCCTCTCTCCCCTCTCTTTCCCTCCCTCCCCTCTCTCACCTCTCTTTCCCTCCCCTCTCTCCTCTCTTTCCCTCCCCTCTCTCCCCTCTCTTTCCCTCCCCTCTCTCTCCTCTCTTTCCCTCCCCTCTCTCCCCTCTCTTTCCCTCCCCTCTCCCCTCTCTTTCCCTCCCCTCTCTCCCCTCTCTTTCCCTCCCTCCCCTCTCTCACCTCTCTTTCCCTCCCCTCTCTTTCCCTCCCTCCCCTCTCTCTCCTCTCTCTCCTCTCTTTCCCTCCCCTCTCTCACCTCTCAATTCAATTCTATTCAAAGGGCTTTATTGGCATGGGAAACATACAGTGCATTCAGAAAGTATTCAGACCCCTTGACTTTTTCCACATTTTGTTACTTTACAGCCTTATTCTAAAATGCATTAAATTCATGTTTCCTCATCAATCTACACACAATACTCTATAATGACAAAGTGAAAACAGGTTTTTAGACATTTTTGCAAATTTATAAAAAAAATAAAAAACAGAGATACCTTATTTACATGAGAATTCAGACCCTTTGCTATGAGACTCGAAATTGAGCTCAGGTGCACCCTGTTTCCATTGATCATCCTTGAGATGTTTTTACAACTTCATTGGAGTCCACCTGTGGTAAATTCAGTTGATTGGACATGATTTGGAAAGGCACACACCTGTCTATATAAGGTCCCACAGTTGACAGTGCATGTCAGAGCAAAAACCGAGCCATGAGGACAAAGGAATTGTTCGTAGAGCTCCGAGACAGGATTGTGTCGAGGCACAGATTTGGGGAAGGGTACAAAAAAATGTTTGCAGCATTGAAAAAATTTACAGTAAACATTTACAATGGTGTTTATTCTTCACTGGTTGCCCTTTTCTTGTGGCAACAGGTCACGAATCTTGCTGCTGTGATTGCACACTGTGGTATTTCACCCAATAGATATGGGAGTTTATCAAAATTGGATTTGTTTTCTAATTCTTTGTGGGTCTGTGTAATCTGAGGGAAGTATGTGTCTCTAATATGGTCATACATTTGGCAGGAGGTTAGGAAGTGCAGCTCAGTTTCCACCTCATTTTGTGGGCAGTGTGCACATAGCCAAGTCTGACTACCGTGGCCTCTCTCAATAGCTATGCTCACTGAGTCTGTACATACACTACCGGTCAAAAGTTTTAGAACACCTGCTCATTCAAGGGTTTTCTTAATTTTTTACTATTTTCTACATTGTAGAATAATAGTGAAGACATCAAAACTATGAAATAACACATATGGAATCATGTAGTAACCAAAAAAGTGTTAAACAAAAAATATATTTTATATTTGAGATTCTTCAAATAGCCACCCTTTGCCTTGATGACAACTTTGCACACTCTTGCCACGGTGTACTCTCTGTTTAGGGCCAAATAGCATTCCAGTTTGCTCCGTTTTTTTGGTAAATTATTTCCATTGTGTCAAGTATTTTATTTTATTTTGCTCATGATTTGGTTGGGTCTAATTTGGGGCTCTGTGGGGTCTGTTTGTGTTTGTGAACAAAGCCCCAGGACCAGCTTGATTAGGGGACTTTTCTCTAGGTTAATCTCTCTGTAGGTGATGGCTTTGTTATGGAAGGTTTGGGAATCGCTTCCTTTTAGGTGGTTGTAGAATTTAACGTCTCTTTTCTGGATTTGGATAATTAACGTTGTACACGGAGGATGTTTTTGCAGTCTCAATTTGGTGTTGGTCCCATTTTGTGAATTCTTGGTTGGTGAGCAGACCCCAGACCTCACAACCATAAAGGGTAATGGGTTCTATAACTGATTCAAGTATTTTTAGACAGATCCTAATTGGTATGTCAAATGTTATGTTCCTTTTGATGGCATAGAAGGCCCTTCTTGCCTTGTCTCTCAAATCGTTCACCGCTTTGTGGAAGTTACTTGTAGTGCTGATGTTTAGTCCGAGGTAGGTATAGTTTTTGGTGTGCTCTAACGCAACGGTGTCTAGATGGAATTTATATATGTGGTCCTGGCAATTGGACCTTTTTTGGAACACCATTATTTTTTTTATCTTACTGAGATTGACTGTCAGGGCCCAGGTCTGACAGAATATGTGCAGAAGATCTAGGTGCTGCTGTAGGCCCTCCTTGGTTGGGGACAGAAGCACCAGATCATCAGCAAACAGTAGACATTTAACTTCAGATTCTAGTTGGGTGAGGCCGGGTGCTGCAAACTGTTCTAGTGCCCTTGCCAATTCGTTGATATATATATTGAAGAGGGTGGGGCTCAAGCTGCATCTCTGACTCACCCCAAGGCCCTGTGGAAAGAAATGTGTGTTTTTTTTTGCCAATTTTAACCGCACACTTGTTTGTGTACATGGATTTTATAATGTTGTGTTTTTCACCCAACACGGCTTTCCATCAATTTGTATAGCAGACCCTCATGCCAAATGATTTGAAATCAACAAATCATGAGAAGACTTTGCCTTTGTTTTGGTTTGTTTGTTTGTCAATTAGGGTGTGCAGGGTGAATACGTGGTCTGTCATACGGTAATTTGGTAAAAAGCCAATTTTACATTTGCTCAGCACATTGTTTTCACTGAATAAATGGACATGTCTGCTGTTAATGATAATGCAGTGGATTTTCCCAAGGTTGCTGTTGACGCATATCCCATGGTAGTTATTGGGGTCAAATTTGTCTCCACTTTTATGGATTGGGTTGATCAGTTGTGGGGAAGATGCCAGAGCTGAGGATGATGTTAAAGAGTTTAAGTATAGCCAATTGGAATTTGTGGTCTGTATATTTTATCATTTCATTTAGGATACCATCAACACCACAGGCCTTTTTGGGTTGGAGGGTTTGTTTGGTCTTGTAGTTAATTCAATGTAATTGGAGAATCCAGTTGGTTCTGGTAGTCTTTAATAGCTGATTCTATGATTTGCAATTGATCATGTATGTGTTTTTGCTGTTTGTTCTTTGTTATAGAGCCAAAAATATTGGAGAAGTGGTTTATCCATACATCTCCGTTTTGGATAGATAACTCTTTGTGTTGTTGTTTGTTTAGTGAGTTCCAATTTTCCCAGAAGTGGTTAGATTCTATGGATTCTTCAATTACATTGAGCTGATTTCTGACGTGCTGTAACTTCTTTTTCCCTAGTGTATTTCTGTATTGTTTTAGTGATTCACCATAGTGAAGGTGTAACCAGTGTGAAATGGCTAGCTAGTTAGCGGTGCGCGCTAGTAGCGTTTCAATCAGTGACGTCACTCGCTCTGAGACCTTGAAGTAGTTGTTTCCCTTGCTCTGCAAGCGCCGTGGCTTTTGTGGAGTGATAGGTAACGATGCTTCGAGGGTGACTATTGTCAATGTGTGCAGAGGGTCCCTGGTTCAAGCCCAAGTAGGAGCGAGGAGAGGGACGGAAGCAGAACTGTTACATTGATGCTGTTGACCCGAATCACTGGTTGCTGTGGAAAAGGAGGATGTCAAAGGGGGGTGAGTGTAACCGGTGTGAAATGGCTAGCTAGTTAACGGTGCACGCTAGTACCGTTTCAATTGGTGACGTCACTCCCTCTGAGACCTTGAAGTAGTTGTTTCCCTTGCTCTACAAGGACCGCAGATTTTGTGGAGCGACGGGTAACGGTGCTTCGAGGGTGACTGTTGTCGATGTGTGCAGAGGGTCCCTGGTTCAAGCCCAGGTAGGGGCGAGGAGAGGGACGGAAGCAACACTGTTACAAAGGCATAGGCTCAGGTTTTCAGTGTCTCTATGTTTTTGGTTGGATAGGTTTCTCAATTTCTTTCTTAGGTTTTTGCATTCTTCATCAAACCAATTGTCATTGTTTTACATTTTCTTAGGTTGTCTGCTTGACATTTTTAGATTTGATAGGGAAGCTGAAAGGTCAAATATACTGTTTAGGCTTTCTACTGCTAAGTTTACACCTTCACTATTACAGTTAAATGTTTTGTCCAGGAAGTTGTCTAAAAGGGATTGAATTTGTTG